>NW_028172490.1:0-19909 GCF_963971535.1 Notolepis coatsorum
GCCGATGAAATGCCTCTCTGCGCTCGACCCATCCCGTCGTCCCTCCCCCCCAAGGGCAGGAGCAGACAGGGGCTGTGACATGGGCCGCCCCCCGGGGACCAATTCAAATGCCCCGGTCCGTCTTCGTCAGGGACACGACAACATTAGTGATCTGTTCTGCATGTTTTTCATTTGGTTTATCTCTTTTTCCTTGCGAGCACACCAGCACGGGAGAACATGCAAACTCCCACACAGAAAGGCCGGGAGATACCCCACCTGGGTACCTGGCAATCTGGTCCCTAAGCGGGAATCGAACCCATAACCTTCTTGCTGTGAGGCGACCGTGTTAACCACTACGCCGCCTGCCGTCATCGGTCAGACATTTTTATTTATCATGAATTATATTAATTATAATGAATAACTTATGTTATTAATATCTACTGTATTTGCATCCTTGCTAGATGCATCTTTGCAGAGTAAATGTAGGAAAATAATAATTGCACTTTCTCCCAACAGTATTGCTTTTGACAACAGAATTGAGATGTCAAGAAACGTCTCTCGCTGAAATCTCTTTGACAGTTAAATTTGCAGAGACCACGCGAGGAGACTTTAATCTCTGCCATCAGACGTACCGCGACCATTAGCCGCCAGTCCCTGTCACCCCAGCGTCAACCCTTGTATCGGCGTCCGTGTCTTGTCTGTCGCTATTGAATGTGAAGGTTTCCCTTTTCTTTTCCTTTTCCTTTTTTTTTGGACGACAACACGTAACCTGGACACTTTGCACCTCTGTGCCCTGATCAATTTAAATAAAGGACAGATAAACACAGATCAATAACATGTCGACGTGGCTTCCTGATGTGGGGGGCATTACGGGAAGCTCCCTTGTAAAACTAGAATGTAAAAAAATATATATATATATATAATAAATGTCTCCCCCCTACCCGAATATGTGACGGGAAAATCAATGCTCTCTGATGGGGACTCAAATCTGACAGCTCAATAAGGTCCAGAGCGAGGACAGCCCCTCCTCCCCCTCCCCCTCAGTCTCCCTCCCCCCTCCCCCTCAGTCCCCTCAGTCTCCTCTCCCCGTAACGACTTCACATTTTTACAAGGGATTTAAGCGGCTCCACCCTGCACACTCTTTGGGATTACACCCTGCTGTCGACCCTGGGAAGCGGGTTGTGTGAGGTCACACGGGGACACCTGTGTGTGTGTGTGTGTGTGTGTGTGTGTGTGTGTGTGTGTGTGTGTGTGTGTGTGTGTGTGTGTGTGTGTGTGTGTGTGTGTGTGTGTGTGTGTGTGTGTGTGTGTGTGTGTGTGTGTGTGTGTGTGTGTGTGTGTGTGTGTGTGTGTGTGTGTGTGTGTGTGTGTGTGTGTGTTGTGGTGTGTACACAGTAGCAGGCGGCTGCTCTTGACATCAATGAGCGGTGTCCTTCATGAGGCAGCGAAAACTCTACCGGCAACCGGAATGCAAACGTAACCCTACTCCTATGAACGCAAGCTCAAATCAATATCTGTTGAAGTTAACATCTCTCTCTCTCTCTCTCTCTCTCTCTCTCTCTCTCTCTCTCTCTCTCTCTCTCTCTCTCTCTCTCTCTCTCTCTCTCTTTCTCTTTCTCTTTCTCTTTCTCTTTCTCTTTCTCTTTTCTTTCTCTCTTTCTCTTTCTCTTTCTCTTTCTCTTTCTCTTTCTCTTTCTCTCTCTCTCTCTCTCTCTCTCTCTCTCTCTCTCTCTCTCTCTCTCTCTCTCTCTCTCTCTCTCTCTCTCTCTCTCTCTCTCTCTCTCTCAAAGCCGGAGAGCAAGGGAACTGACTCTCTAATCTGTGATGTCAGTTTTGTCCCACGCATACAATTGAACGAGCGAATGTGAAGCACTTACAGCTGTAAATATACTAGAGGACTGGGCCAATACACCCATTATTTTGATCATTTATCGTTTATCAGAGATTTTTTTATATCCTAAATTAGTCCTAAAATAAAGATAAAGGTAGGAAAAACATTATTTCATTTATTGATTAATTAATTAAAAAACAAATGATAATCAATGGATTATATAATGTGTAATTGTTTATACCTACTGTATATTGTGATAAATCTTTGTCAAAAAGTCCTTCTGAATGAAGGTTATTTTCTCTCATCCACTGCCTTTCAGATCACAGTGATCATCTCTCATCCACTGCCTTTCAGATCACAGTGATCATCTCCCATCCACTGCCTTTCAGATCACAGTGATCATCTCCCATCCACTGCCAAGGTGCAGCTCCAGGAAGTCCTGAGGAAAAGCACCTTCCCATGGGTGTCTGAACTGTCCGGGATCATAACAGAATATTGTGTGAATTCTGTAGAGTTTCCCTTTTTAAGGAATACTGAATATCTAGAGATTGCCTACTCTGTGATCTGCTGACTTTCAAAGTATTCATGCATGCAGCGACATCCTGAAATGTTGGTGCATGTGTGCAACATTGAATTATAGATACCAGGATATATGACTGCTACTGTATCTTTTCATGTTTTATTGATATCATCCTCAGTCTAGTGTGTGTGTGTGTGTGTGTGTGTGTGTGTGTGTGTGTGTGTGTGTGTGTGTGTGTGTGTGTGTGTGTGTGTGTGTGTGTGTGTGTGTGTGTGTGTGTGTGTGTGTGTGTGTGTGTGTGTGTGTGTGTGTGTGTGTGTGTGTGTGTATGTGTTCACACATATATATAGGCAGAACGATATTATCTCCCACCAGGCAGAATCCTGGAAAATAAATAAACAAACTTAAATGATCTGGACATGCGTTCGACTGAATGGCCCTCACGAAACATTCATGAGAGCAATTTGCCACACATAGCCTATGGCAACAATCCTGCATGATGTGGGACAAATATTGACTAAACCTGACAGGATTTGAAAATTGTATTATGTCTGTCTGTGTCTGAGAAAATGCTTGTTGTTGTACAGCCAGGAAAAATGGTCGCTCACAAGAGTATATATTTGTCCCCAAATGAGGCTGTGAGTTCCTTTCACCAAGGTGCTGGCAAATTCAGGGGGAGAGGGGAATGTTCGCCGTTGCTAAGAAAAGTAATCGGACTGATTCCTTTCAATTCAAATAAATTACATATCACACCGTCTCTACAATTACATTTCCAAAAACAGTGGAGTAAACGACGTATTTCACATCTGGGCTTCATCGGGTTGTGCTCGGGTTCGCGATACGTGTCATTCGCTCCGTTGGTTCTACACTGTACTTGTTGTAGAATAATAAAGAAGAGCGGAGCCAGTATGAAACTTCCCGCGCATGTCAAAACTTGTTCTGAATGGAAGATTCTGATATTGACATTCATAATGGAACCCAAGAAAACACATTGAGCGGTAAATAAATTCATGCAAATTTATTAAAATGTATTTTTCCTGCTTGTAAAAATGATTGCAGAAAGATGGCCCCAGTTCTTACCATAGTTCTCTGGGCTGGTTTTCAGCATACCAACACAAATTGTAAATACTGCACCAAAACATGCACTGTTTACACAGAAGGAAGTAAACACAGATGTTGAAAAAATATTACAAATCTATTTCTTTCTCCATTTCATTCATTTTTTGTTTTTAGTTATTTTTTTTAAGTACCTTTATTTCACCTGTCAGCCGTGACTCTCTGTACACGATGTGGAGCTTGAAATTAGTTTTGCCATCTGGATGGAGCCGCATTAGCATTTGAAAAACGGAGAATGTCGGGCCAAATCAAGAGCTGCACGTTCACAAGACGGATGAAAGCCGCAGCACCTAAACACAAAGAAAAACCCCAACCAACGAACCAACCGACCCAACCCGGAGTGAAATCCTCGAACAGTTCCACCCAAGGTCTGTTTTCCAATCTGTGGCTGTGAAGCAGCGCCTATTTCTCAGGTTTTCTCTCTCGGAGTGTCGAGGCTCTAATGATCCCAGTGTGTCCCTGCAGACGGATGCTCACCCCCGGCAGTGTGTTGGGCCCCGTGCTAGCGGGAGCGTGGAGCTGTACCGTGGGGCGTCTGGCACTCCCGTTGCTCGGCTGCTGACCACTTCATCTCGTGGGATAGAAAAAGAAAACGAAAAACCCCAAGTCTTTCAGCCACCTCGCCGAGCCCTGGGGGAGCGGTGCTGGAACTCACACACTGAAAACCTCAAAGAGGATGGATTGGAACACTGCAGGATACACATCTGGCAGCCTGGGCACTGCTGCACTATGGGATGATGGTCCCAGCCTCAAGAGCTAGCCTCAAAAACCAAAGTCAGAAGGGGCTTAGTCTGGTGGTGCCCAGGCTAAGCCATAATGACACCGCATCTCAGGATCTTTGTCATTTCTGTATTTATTTAAGCTTTATTTAAAGGTGTTTATATATAACATTCAGCCACTAGATGTTACACTGACTAGAGCACCAGCATGTCATTTATCTAATCGGGTGCATTCAAGTTTCTAGTTGTGTTTTATTTGTCACATATATCAGGTACATGTACATTACAGTGAAATGCTTGGTTCTGTATGAGCCTCCTGAGAGGCTCCCTCCACGTGGGGAGATGAGAAGTAGGGAGGGGATACATGCAGGCAACATGTAAACAACAACATTGATTTTGGACCTGCCAACATTTTGTAAATGATAAATTCATTAATCAATACTTTTTGGGGGGGGGGGAAAGCCATACTTTTATTCCGCAAAGAAAAGCACTGTGGATGTAGGCCTATTATATATATATTAACATTTCTTTTTTAAAAGATTACTCTAGAATAGAATAAAATACAATTCTATAGCACATTTAATATGAGCATAACTTCTGTGCCTATACTCAAAAAGTTTAACTTATATGTTCATGTATTTGTATTATATGTCCCAAGACAGCCTGTCTAGCTAAAACGCATATAAGATGAAAGAAGAAAGGATATCAAAAGAAAGTGAGAGGCTTTGCTTTCCCACATGTATGGTAGATGTGTTTTGACAGCACTGTACTGTAGATTGTACTGGAGTGCTATTTCTAGACTCCTTATGAAAAGTTATTGGTACAGTACACTGTAGCCAGTTGGTGTTTGTGTTTTGATGTGTTGAATGGTATTCAATGAGCGATTTGAGGTATTTTCAAGATATTGCAAATATTTTTCTATCTCTATGGTGCATTGCTAGTTTCAAGTTCAAGTTTTGTGTATATGTTTGCATATAAAATAAATGGTAAATGGTGCATTTATATAGCGCTTTTATCCAAAGCGCTTTACAATTTGTTCCTCACATTTTACCCATTCACTCACACATTCACACACCAACGGCAGAGGCAACCATGCAAGGTGCCAAACTGCTCATCAGGAGCAGTTAGGGGTTACGCTCAGGGGCGTATCTAGACCCAGCACTCTACTGGGGCACAGGGGGGCACAGAAGTATCTGAATAATTTTTTGCCGATTTTTGCCGGTTTTTGGGCGAAAATGGGTGGATTTTGTAACTTTATTTTTTTTACTTTATTTCGGTTTTAGGGTTAGGTTAGGTTAGGGTTATGTTATTTAATTATTTTGGGGAGCCAGCCCCCCAAACTCCTGAAATGCATAGAAATCTATGAAATAAATAAAACAATCTGACATTTATATTAAAAAGAGCTAGCCCCCCAAACCCCTAAAATACATAGAAATCTATGCATTTTGGAACAGTTACTATATATATAGTCAAGAAAGCATTTAGTCATACTTAAAGTTTAAAGTGCTTTACTTGCATTGGACATTGCATTGAACATTGAACATTGAAGAGACATCATTAGAAAGCACAATGTATGTTTCCATAGTTACACAGATGACACACAATTGTACATCTCCGCTGAACCAAATGATCACACAGCTATAAACTCCATTTCCGCCTGTCTCTTAGCAATAAACAAATGGATGACGAACAACTTCCTAAAATTAAATGAGGGCAAAACTGAAATCCTACTAGTCGGTCCTATAACAAAAAGAGAAATGTTACAGAGTGTTATGTACCAGGAGCTGATCACTTCTGTGTCACTGTGCATGCAGGTGAGGGCTGCCAATTAGCCAATTAGTGCTGATTGGTTACCTGCTGGGAGCTTTAAAGGCAGACCTAGTAACACACATGCAGTGTCTGTGCTTAGGGGAAGAGCTGTCAGGTTCTTCCAGTCCTTGTCCGTTGGGTTTGCATTTAGTACCTTAGTTTACATTTACCTTAATAGTTCCTTGAGATAGTAGCACTTTGAGTTAGAGCACGGGGTTTTGGTGTTGGTTTGCACATAGGTTGCGTGCCCATGAGCCAGGGTCGTAGCAGTTGGGCGCTCGTCCGGGATCTTTTACCCCTAGAACTTTGTTTGGTGGTTTTTTTTTGTGTTACACGGGGTGTCATGGTATTATGGTTTGGGTGGTGTTCGTTACATATGGTGTAACGTGGGGGTTCGAGCCATTTTCGTCAAACAGGTGAGTATGCCGTATTTGTTTGTAATTTGATGTGACTACTTATGCTGTTAAAATATATAGTTTAGTGGGCACCACATGTAGATAGGGACATTATTTTCTGGTTGTTTGTTAGCGTCCTGTGCACCACGTACTCCTGGGGCGGTCTTTGAAGTGATTGGTATATGATCTTTGACTGGTAGCCGGTGTGGTTGAAGAAAGTTAGGTCTACAGGGCATTAGTTTAAGGGTAGGTAGATTAAGGCGGCCAGAAAACACAGGTAGTGTGGTAGGGCTTGACTTAGTGTTTCTTAGGGTAGACATGTGGTGGGCCGGTTTTTTCTGCAGTTTAGACGTAGAAGCATATGTAGTCATATCAGGTTAGAAGGCGCACCTGTTTGGAATTGTTTGTTGGATTTATTTTGTTTGTTTGAGTGTTTGGTGAGCATACCTGGTAGCACCTAACACCCTATTATGTATGACACGTCTATTTAGGGTGGGTGTGTTATTTTTTTATTTATTTTTTGCAACCTAGAAAGGTGCGCTCCGTAGAGCTCACATTTCCACCGCGTTCCCTTCTGGTTGTTATTATTGGCATTTAGCATTATTCGTGGTTCTTCAGTGGTTCTTCGTGGTTCTTCAGTGGTTCGTTGGGGGGTTCTTCGTGGTTCGTTAGTGGTTCTTCGTGACTGTGAGGTAGGGTGTGTAGCTTGGGGTGGCTGGTTCAGTGACAATGGCTTCCATCAGGGACTTTGTTGATCGCCCGTCTCATGACTTGTTAGAGAAGTTTTCCAAAGAACAACTGCTAGAACTTGCTGTACACTACAGGGTAGAGCTTTCTGCAGGGGAGAAACGTTTGAAGCCGTCTGCCTTGAGTGCGTTAAGGGTGTTACTCGTTAGGGAGCAGGTGCTTGAGGAGAGGGTGGAGGAGCCTCCTTCGTCTGGCGCATCTCCGCTATTACCTGGTGTAGAGGGTGACTGGAGGATAAGGGAGTTGGAGTTTAAGGAAAGGCAGCTGGAGCGAGAGCATGAGGAGAGGAGAGAGGAGCGTGAGCTTAAGGAGAGAGAGAGGCGTGAGGAGCGTGAGTTTAAGGAGAAACAAATGTTGTTGGAGCAGGAGCGTGCACAGAAGGAGCTTGAATATAAGCATGCTGCCTTGCAGGCGGGTGCTCTGCATCCAGAGTCACGTTCCGGTTTTGATGTAGGCAGGAATATTAGGATGGTGCCACCATTTTTTGAGAAAGACGTGGAAAGATATTTTCCCCTTTTTGAACGGGTGGCAACCACATTGAAGTGGCCTGATACCGCCTGGACACTGCTGCTGCAATGTGTTTTAGTTGGTAGGGCACAAGAAGCCTACACTGCTCTGTCCCTTGAACAAAGCGCTGATTATGAGCTGGTTAAAGCTTCCATTTTGAGGGCTTATGAGTTGGTCCCCGAGGCCTATCGTCAGCGTTTTAGAGGTTATCGCAGGTCGGAGGGGCAGTCTTATGTTGAATTTGGAAGGGAGAAGGAGAACCTGTTTGACAGGTGGTGCACTTCTCAGAAGGCAGAGTCAAGAGAGCAGCTTAGGCAGTTGATTCTCCTAGAGGAATTTAAAAGATGTGTTCCTGATACCGTTTCCACACATCTAAATGAGCGTAAGGTATCGAAGATAGGCGACGCCGCTGTCTTCGCTGATGAGTTTGTGTTGACACACAAGTCCGTGTTTTTGGAGGACTACCGTGTTGAGTCCGGGGATAGGCGTCCTGTTCAGGGGGGCCGTTTCCCAAAACCTGTGTCTGCTGGTCAGTTAACTTCACCTCCTAGGCGGGGTGGTTCTGCTGGTGCATTCCCAGAAGGGATTATCTGTTTCTACTGTAAAGAACCTGGTCATATCGTTGCTGGGTGCCCGGTGCTTGAGCAGAAAAATGTCAGAACCGTGGCTCTGGTAGAAACCATATGCAGAACGCCTATGCCAACGTTAGATGGGGATGGGGGAAGTATCAAACGTGTGGACAAAGAGCTCGAGGGTTCCTCAAGGTTTATGATGAATGGATTTGTTTCCCTGACTAATGCACTAGAGTCCAAACAGGCTATAACAATTTGGAGAGATACCGGTGCTTTTCAGTCCCTCATTCTGGAGGGGGTTTTGCCGTTTTCAGAAAACTCTTCTTTGCATTCCGGTGTCGTTGTTCGGGGCTTTGGGGGTGGATTTGTGGATGCACCTTTGCATGAGGTCACGCTCAATTCTCCCTTAGTATCAGGCAATGTTGTTGTGGGGGTATGTTCTCACATTCCCATAAAGGGGGTGTCCTTCATTCTAGGGAATGATTTGGCTGGTGACAAAGTGCTGGCTACTCCGGTTGTAACTCCCATTCCTGTGGTTTCTGAGGTCTCTAATGAGCTGGCACAGAAACATCCAGGAGTGTTTCCTGTGTGTGCTGTGGCACGAGAAATGTCAAAGGACAAAAGTGATGTTGTTGATACTTCGACTTGGGACATTACACTTAGTGACACATTCTTTGTTGAATTAAAATGTGTACCTGTTGAGAATTTTGGAAAGCACACTGTGGATGTACCTCTGCATAATGATTCTCTTGATTGTGGCTTTGTGTTAGGCCCGGTGGTGAAACCAGAGTTGACATGCGTGCCGGAGAAGCATGTGACAGGAGATGATATGGCAGCGCAGTGTCTCAAGGTCTTCCCAGCCTGTACGGTGGCTGAGGCCACGAACTAATTGGAGGATGAGTGTGGGAAGGATGCTATGAGAGGTGCTGTTGTTTCATGTGACACCGTTCTAGTTGGAGAGGCTACTAAGCCTGACTTAGGCTGCCAGCCTTCCCACAGTAGCTCTATTGTCCCTAATGTTTCACTTGTGGGCAGGGATGGTCCCAATATGTCAGTTGATGATTCTGACATTGATCCACATGTCCACACTGATTCTCTGCCATGCACTAGGTGTGATGGTCAACCTAGTTACCTGTGTCCTGTGGAGCAGGAGCCGCCTTCGCGACCTGGTCTGTTGAGTGGCAGCCATTTTGATTTTGATCAGGACAATGTTATTTTGGGTGACGCCATTTTAGATGGTGTTCCAGACGTTATTGTGACTGTCATACTGCCATGTTCCCGGTACACTGGGGCTGTACCTGAGGCGGTACATCCTACTCTGGATGTTCACGGTTTGCAGTATCCTGAACTGCCAGTGCCAGGTGGGATGGATATGGGTGCGGTGGTGGTATCAGTGATCTATGGTTTTTGTTGTGCTGTGTTCTGTTCTGTTGAGCGCAGTTCTCAGGTTGATTTTGGTTTGCAGTCTAATTTTGACAGATCGGTATCGGTGGTCGTGTTCGACAGGGGCCGACCCGCTATCGCTGTTGTGGTAGTGGCCCTGACAACTAATGGGTCACAGTGGTTTTTTTTGTTTGTTTTTGGGTTGTTGTGTGGTGGTTGCCTCTGGGGCAACCAGTTTGGTGGGGGAGGTGTTATGTACCAGGAGCTGATCACTTCTGTGTCACTGTGCATGCAGGTGAGGGCTGCCAATTAGCCAATTAGTGCTGATTGGTTACCTGCTGGGAGCTTTAAAGGCAAACCTAGTAACACACATGCAGTGTCTGTGCTTAGGGGAAGAGCTGTCAGGTTCTTCCAGTCCTTGTCCGTTGGGTTTGCATTTAGTACCTTAGTTTACATTTACCTTAATAGTTCCTTGAGATAGTAGCACTTTGAGTTAGAGCACGGGGTTTTGGTGTTGGTTTGCACATAGGTTGCGTGCCCATGAGCCAGGGTCGTAACACAGAGCAATATGGGGCAACTTACTCCTTGGATCAAACCCGAAGTTACAAGTAAGTAACCTACACTGGCTTCCGGTAACATTTAGAATTGATTTCAAGGTCCTCCTCCTTATATACAAAGTATAAACATTGCGATCATCTACTACTGGTCTATTGAAGGTTCCAAGCCACAGTCTAAAGAAAATCGGGGATGCAGCCTTTGCTAACTATGCACCAAAGTTATGGAACACACTACCTATGGACATTAGGGAAGCTAGATCTCTTAATATTTTCAGAAATAAGCTAAAAACGTACCTCTTCACCATAGCCTTCTAATACACCCCGCTGTTGATTGTACTGTAGCACTATTTTACTCTGGCCATTCTATTGCATAATTTTACTATCTATTCTACTATTCTATTATTGCACTGTATTATTGGTGTGCAAACCAGTCAACTTACAAAAAAGAGCCTGTTGGAGGATTTCAACAAGATAAATGCGACAACAGTGCAAAATATTTCACTATAATATTTCAAAGCGAAGTAAAAAATATTATAATAATTATTTGATCATGTTAAAAAAGGGAAAAAAAACATTTGTAAAAAAAAAAAAAAAAAATTGACTCAGTGGGGCACAGATGATCATCACGTGCCCTACTGATAGTGGTCTAAATACGCCGATGGTTACGCTTCTTGCTCAAGGACACTTCGGGAGGAGCGGGAATCGAACCGGGAACCTCCGGAATGATATCCGGAACCTACGGATGACGACTGCTCTACCTCTGCTGTCGCCCCCAACTTGTACATTACAGTGAAATGCTTGGTGCTACATCTACAGGTCACTTCCGGTGCCTGCAGATTGTTCTCTGTTTGCCTACGATTATGGCCAAGTATATTATAGAATCCTCTGCATACTGTTAATTTCATCCCTTTATCGAAGAAATGTCATGGTAATATGGTAATTTCAGTTTTATCAGGGTACCACCCATTGTATAAATAATGTACCATGGTACTACCATGGTAAAAGTTATGTATCACCATGGTACCACTTTTGTACTTAGATAATAGCATGGTATTATCCAATTTAAACCACAATATCGATGATGATGATAATATCATGGTACCTCTATCATATATCATAGTGACCAATGGAAATACCATGATACTCATTTGGAAATACTACCATCTTGATACCTTTTCGTGAGAGATCTGACACAATCCTGTACTGGATATGATTGAGAGGATAACATGCGCCCTTGCTTATTTCAGTAGCAAGTATAAAGGCATATAGCACATATCTTATTCGGTAATTTTGCTGATGACTGCGTCGTCTTTCTCAGCAGCCTGAGTGTTTGCCTGCTGCAGCTCTTTTACTACTGGCCAGTATTGACAAAAGTCTGCCTCTCTGTCTGGCAGTTCCCTCGGGATGCAGGGGAATTCAATACCAGGGTACTCAGTGGAATACCAGGCCAAGGGCTCATACATATTATAATACACCAATTCTTGGCAGTGGGTTTTAAAATAATTGTAGAATTCTCTTATATTTTAACAATATGAAAAATGGTCAGATAGAAATGCTTAGATAGTCTGCACTATACCAAATAGGCTTTTCATAATAGCTGCCACGTTGGCGTTTTCTTTTCTTTATTGCAGTCTTTGTGTAGGCCTATTTGACAAATGATATATAGATATTCTACAGCATCTTTCCGCATTAACAATATTAAATTGTTAATGTATGGGTAATCTGGTGTGCCAATGGACTCGTTTCTGCCTTACCAGTTGATGACTTAATTGGTGTCACACCTGTGCATGACAGCATCTTCTGCAGTTGATGACTTAATTGGTGTCACACCTGTGCACGACAGTATCTTCTATGCAGTTTATGTAATTGGTGTCACACCTGTGCACGACAGTATCTTCTATGCAGTTGATGTAATTGGTGTCACACCTGTGCACGACAGTATCTTCTATGCAGTTGATGTAATTGGTGTCACACCTGTGCACGACAGTATCTTCTATGCAGTTGATGTAATTGGTGTCACACCTGTGCACGACAGTATCTTCTATGCAGTTGATGTAATTGGTGTCACACCTGTGCACGACAGTATAATTTATATGCAGTTGATTACTTAATTGGTGTCACACCTGTGCACCACAGTATCATTTATATGCAGTTGATTACTTAATTGGTGTCACACCTGTGCATGATAGTATATTTTCTATGGAACACAGTGCAACACCTACTGAGAAGGTCATAAAACCAAAACGTTGCTGCTTTTCTGCAAAACGGGATTGCATTGTAGGCAGTGTTGCACCTAAATCTTTTGATCTTTTAGATAATATTATGAGTTTGAGAGTTTACTCATGAAGGGCGCATATATAACTTTTATTTAACTCACCGATCACATGTTGATTACTACCAAGTAGAGCTGCTCAATTATGTCAAAAATCATGATTATTTTGATTGATATTGAAATCATGACTATTAAACACTGCACAATCACTGCACCGCTGTGAGGGAAAGGTGTGCACATTGGTAAGGCAAAGTCGTCATTTAAATTTGAACTTGATTAATGGCCCAGCCAACTGTATATTTACATTCTACAGAGGAGGTGGTGACTATTCTGTGAGTTTGCTTCTGTGAATGGTGTTCTTTTGGGGCAAGGTCGTCTTAACCCTATTGGAAGTCATTAGCAGAGCAACAATAGAGCCTAACACCGGAAGCACATGCCATTTAAACCACATATTTTCTAGATGACCATGTTGTCCAAGGACATCAACACGTTTGGTTAAGTGAGAGAAAGATTCATTGTAAAGGGCAGCAGCTCCATTTTTCTTTTTTTTTAAAGGGCAGCAGCTACATTACAGCGTACTCCCAAGAACTAATATGAAAAACCAGATGACACCAGGAGGCTGTTGGACACACAAAAGCTCTTTGTGTCGACGGTTTACAAGCTGCCGTCTGCCTCCCTCAGTAGAGTATCTGTGTCTGTGACCTTCAAAACTAGTTTTCACTCAAGTAAATGAAGGCATTTTCAATCAATTTTTCTCCTAAGCATTCTGAGGCCATTACGTCCTGTGTGGCGTTACTCCGGCTCTCGGCCTTGTTGCAAGTCCTGTCTCTTTCTCCTAGTTCCACAAGGGTCCTATCACGCTCTCTGTCCAGTGACTGAAATCACAGTTTTACATTTTCCTCCGCTTGTGAAAGGTTGAGATAACGGCGTAATCATCTGTGCTACTGTTGTGATGAGCTAAGCAAATTTCTTCTTTTTTTTTCTTTCTTTCTTCAAGTGCCAAAATTGCTAACAGAACAATAAGAACGTCTGTAGCAGTGACAAGTATCTCCAATTTCTGTTAACACCCCCCCCCCCCCCCCGCCCAAATCCTCTAGGCATTCATTTGCATACTTATTTTTAACTAAAATTTCGAATCTGCCATTCAGTCACGACTCCCTCAAATGAATTTGCTTGATTAAACTCTCCTCTGTCGTTTATAATGAATAATATCCACTGTGAGCAGTTTGGGGAGCTTTGCTTTTGTCACCACCGTTGTCAACATGAGCTGCGAAGACTGCGTAGTGGTGCTTGAAGTGTCCCAGAGATTTAATGTAATTTCCTAACTGTATTGTCATCCCCCCAGCAGATTTACTCTCCATCTATAATATCCTTAATGATGTGGGATTGGTTATTGAAATCCCATGCAACCTTATCAAACAGTAGCAATTAGGTACCTTAATTCTGCTAATTTGCTCAGCAACGCACCCTTCCGTGGAGGGACACTTGACTAGTGACGGCTCCATCCGCAGCTCTTCAACATGGCCACCCTGTTTTACATGTGCAATCCAATTGACATAAAACACCTTGTCTGGGAAGATCTGATTACAAAGCATTAGTAAATCACGGTGTGTTTCCGTATCCTGCAGTGTTGTTGAAGTTACAATGATCCTTACTTCCATATGCAACCACTACTGTATATGTGCAGCTGACGGTGAATGGTAAATGGCTGCATTTATAAGTGTCTTTATTTATTAAGTGTCTTGCTCAAGGACACTTCGACACGCTGCCCGGGAGGAGCGGGAATCGAACCGGGAACCTGCTCTACCTCCCGAGCCACTGTCCTTATGTCTTAGGATGTAAGACCCCCCCCCCCACACACCATACACACTATAAAGCAGCTCCAGGCAGTTTCCTTTGGGTCTCCAGGGCTGATGCTGTGACAGGCAGCAGACACTTGGGTCCCTAAACACTGGCCACGCATCAGGCGAGGTTGGGGGTCGGGGCCTGGCGGAGACCCACATCACTCTGTGGCCCAGCCGGGGGCCAAAGGAGGACAACGTGGCCCCCGACACACTCCTCTGAGGGGGTGTTACCATGACACCCAGGGACCCTCCTCAGCCAACGTGTCCAATCACCAGACGCCCCTACTCCGGCAAGCTCCACTGCTTCTCGTGGCTTCCCCAGCCTCAAATGGAGCCTGACCATGGTGGTTTTCCCCGGGCCAGTACAGTACAGTACAGTACAGTACAGCACAGCCACTGATCTGCGAGAGAAAAGACTGCAACAAAAGGAAAGGAGAGTTGGTTTTGGAGGGCAAGCTATGCAACCTTGGAGCACTCATGGGGATATTAGGCGAGGTTTCCAGCCCTGGCTTTCTCACTGAAGCCTGTCGGCCTCAGCCCAGCAAACACGCTCCTGTTTTCCGGAACATGTGCATCGAGCCGCAAGCTCAAACTGAGTTGTCGGAGTGTCTTAGCTGAAATTTCACTGGAAGTGAAGTCCGTTCCCCTTCAGCCGTCTGGCCTGGGGCTGGAAGTGAAGGAGTATTTTTTTTTGTGGCTCTCTGAGGTACAACAATTTCATATACTGTACCTCTGCCAGGCTTGGTTACAGTGTGTTTTCATAGTTATGCGTGTGTCAGGTCTGCTGTCGGGGGGCGTCAGTGTTAAGTGTTGGTGCAGAGAGGGCTTGGAGCTGTGGTTGAAAATGCTGTAGAATGACCCCCTCATGAGTCAACCATCAATATGATCCATGATTCCACTCCCTGCTGCTGCTCTCTAGAAAACATAGTGCAAACAAGAGGATCCATTTGTTTCCGTCTCCAGCGTTTGTGAATAAAAAAGAATTGCCTGTCATCTGTAATGAGACTTTTTATAAGAATTATAAACGACGGGTTCTAGGGTCAGCTATGGTTGACGATTCATACGAATAAAAGTTTATTTTTTTTTTATCCACTTTTTCTCCCATTTTCTATTTTTCTCCCATCCCAATTTCGTATCATCCAATTCAACCCTCCCCTGTCTCGAACGCTGTTTCTTGCCTCCCACAAGCCGGCTGCAATGTGGACTAAGTCATACATAGCACGAGTCCCCTCCGATACTCGAGGTAACAGCAGTCGCATCTTTCCACCTGCGCGGCGCGATCTTTCAGCGTCAGGGGTCTGGGCTTTGGAGGGGCCCCGCCCCCATCGCTTCCTGATTCTACTGCGCAGGCACACCAACCGACCTGTAGGAGTCGCTGTCCACAACGCCTGATCCCCACCCATCAGTTTCCCACCCCCTAATACTGCCAATGTGTATTAGTGCGGACGACCAGCTAAACTGAAATCAATGTGGAGCGCTGGGCTCGAACAGGGGACGAATCTGTTCGAGCCCAGTCTCCAGTATTTGTGGTGAGCGCCTTGCCCACTGCACCACGTAGCCGCCCTGAATAAAAGTGTTTTTAAGATAAATGTTTGCTTTTAATAATGAGCCAGGGATGTCGTGAGTCTTCTACCTCCCATAAGAGATGCCCATGAGGACGGAGACGCCATGTAAACTGACCCCGGAGCGGCGGAGACCAGGGCTTCATCTCAGCCAGTTAGCTCTACTGACCTCCGGGGGAAGAATATTGCATTTATGTTTTACATCCACCGAGAATTATTGAATTGAGTCGTGGACGAGAAATGCGATGAACAGCGAATCAGAAACGCTCCCAGTTTGGACCGTTGTCTGTGTTTTGTTCCTTGGTGTTCACAACACAAAGAGGACTCGGAACAATGAACAAGCCAGAGATGAGAACGCAGGTTAATTATTGAAGTTTGTTCTGGCAACACCTGAGGGCCGCCTTTTTTTTAGTTTTTTTCAAGTCAACGGATTCGGATGAAAACGCGCGTTCCCTCCAGTCCCAATCAAACATCGCCGTCGACGTCGGGTTTATATATTTGAGATTGCATTGTGCACTGAGCTGTCAAGCGTGGCCTGATGGGGACTTTATGAATGCCGTAGCGCTTAGAAAAGATGTTGCATTCCATAGATGCCGCGACAAATTGATTTGCGAGTTCATTGTATCGGCGAGGCTTCTTATTAATCGCACTTTTCAGGTAGTCAAATTAATTAAAAAATAAAACTACCTCAGATTCCCCCCTCTCTCTCTCTCCATTATGCGGCTGTCGTACTGGATACCCTCTCTCCGTCCATGGCACCACACCGTTCGCCATGTTGGAAACGGCCGCCGCATTTTAAGATGGCTGCCAAACATGGCGAGGTGGTCTCTTTTGTTTACACGCGGGGTGCTCCTGCTATGCCCCAGTCTAGTAGATTAGACATGGCGGCCGCGTGCCTCTGCTCCCCCATTCAAGCGCCTTTAGGACGAGAATCCAGAACCGATCCGAGCTCACATTCAGGTGTCAACACATTGCCATGGAGATGACCGGGCAGCCGTATACAGTAAGTGGCGACTGGCGGTTTCCGGGAGAGTGGGGAGGACCGCGAACACTCGGGTCAGCGCCGGACCACACCGGGACGGAGGTCAAATGAGAGGAGGTAGAGCGAGAGAGAGAGGAATAGAAAGAAAGATGGAGAGAGGGAGAGGAGATAGAGCGGTGGTGTTTTTTTATTTATTTTATTTGTATCCCTCCCCTCTTTTAGCAAAGCTGAAAATTATGTGTCAGAGGAAATTATACAAGGCTACATGATGGATGGCTCTTGCTTCAGTCTGCCTCTCAATCGTCCTTTCTTTCTTTCTTTTTTTCTTTCTTTCTCAACACAACCCATCTCTCTCCTTCTCTCTCTCCCTGTTTCTCTCTCTCTCTTTGTCTCCCTCTCTCTCTGCCCCCCTCTCTCTTTGTCTCGCTCTCTCTCTGCCCCCCCCATCTCTCTCTCTCTCTGCCCCCCCATCTCTCTCTCTGCCCCCCATCTCTCTCTCTGCCTCCCTCTCTCTCTGTGTCTCTGTCTCTCTCTCTCTCTCTCTCTCTCTCTCTCTCTCTCTCTCTCTCTCTCTCTGCCCCCCTCTCTCTCCGTCTCTCTCTCTGTCTCCATCTCTCTCTCCTCCCTCTCTCTCTGCCCCCCCCCTCTCTTTGTCTCCCTCTCTCTCTATCTGTCTCTGTCTCTCCCTCTCTCTCTGCCCCCCCCTCTCTCTGTCTCTCTCTGCCCCCCCTCTCTTTGTCTCCCTCTCTCTCTGCCCCCCCCCTCTCTCTCTCTCTCTCTCTCTCTCTCTCTCTCTCTCTCTCTGCCCTCTCTCTCTCTCTCTCTCTCTCTCTCTCTCTCTCTCTCTCTCTCTCTCTCTCTCTCTCTCTCTCTCTCTCTCTGTCTCTCTCTGCCCCCCCTCTCTCTCTCTATGTCAGTCTAAAGGTGTTACCTCTATCCCTCCAGTACATGTCATCTTTGGCCGCGGTGTTGAATTCCATTTCCTGCTGCACCTCGCTCCTTATATGATTTGTTCATGGTGTGGAATTACAATGTGATATTATTTTCGTGGAGCACACGCCATATTCACTGGGCATGGCAGCTGTTGTTATTGAAATTTTGATTATGATTACATTTGTGTACACGGTTCTCCCTAGGGGAGGGTGGAGGGGGAGGGAGGGGCAGGGGAATGTGAAGTGTGCTTTTCTCCAATGCATTTAAATGGAACAATAATGGAACATACAGGACGCTAAACATCCAACGTGTATCTGACTGGACATTAATCAATAAACCTGGGGAGAGGGAGAGGGAGAGAGAGAAATAGAGAGAGAGGGAGAGGGAGAGGGATAGAGGGGGGGCAGAGAGAGGGGGCAGAGAGAGAGAGATAGAGACAGAGAGACAGAGAGACAGAGAGAGAGAGAGAGAGAGAGAGAGAGAGAGAGAGAGAGAGGGAGAGAGAGAGAGAGAGAGAGAGAGAGAGAGAGAGGGAGATAGAGGGAGAGAGAGAGAGAGAGAGAGAGAGAGAGAGGAGCTTGCTTACCATCCCAGCAGATATTAGGATATTACAGAATACGTCCCGCTCCCCGGCAGTCTGTTACTTGAACGTCTTGGTAAAGAGCTGTGTCACCGGTGGAACACGGCTCTTTAAAAGGCGGAACGTAATCAAGCGGTGCAGCTCATCCCGCTCGCCACACGCCGCCGTCTCATTGTGTCTGGCAGCTCTGCTAATGACATTTCACCAGATTAGCTTTTCACAGTGGCGTCGTTTGTGTTGTATTTTCCCTCTACCCTTAATTCACTCTCTCTCTCACCCCACCCCCCCCCCCCCCTCTCTCTCTGTTCCTTTCTTTCTAATTTCCACCAGACCTGTTATTAAATCTCACAGCAGTTTGTTGATTTGATTAGTATGTGCTCTAAAGTTGCTGCTGGCCCCGAGGACCGCGGTGTTATAGACCTACTCCTCTCTCTCTCTCTCTCTCTCTATCTCTATCTCTATCTCTATCTCTATCTCTATCTCTATCTCTATCTCTATCTCTATCTCTATCTCTATCTCTATCTCTCTCCCTCTCCCTCTCCCTCTCCAGATCTCCATCTCCATCTCCAGATCTCCATCTCCATCTCCCTCTCTATCTCCCTCTCTATCTCCCTCTATCTCTATCTCTATCTCTATCTCTCTCTCTCTCTCTCTCTCTCTCTCTCTATCTATATATATATTAGAGCTGGGCCGTTAACGGCGTTAACGTGCTGCGTTAACGCTATACTAGTATCGCGCGATAATATAATTAACGCATTCATCTAAATTTTTTTTTTTTTTTTTACATTTTTTCTTTGTACCTTTATTTACCCAGGGTAGGTTCGCTGAGCACAGATGCTCTTTTCAGGAACGCCCTGCTTCACATTCACACAGTTCCATTCACACCTGGGAGCTGCCCAGTACAACCACAGTTGACACCATTGGCCACTGAGCAACTCCACTGGAGCAGTTGATTCAAGCCATGTCACATAGTTCAAGTTTGAAATGATTCTTTCTGTTTTGCTCCTGAGAGTGTGCTAGATACTGTAATTTACTGGTAATATTATTTATTTGTGTTAACTTCTGAATAAAACAACTTATTAAACACAAGTACATCTTATTGAACATTATTTTGATATTTCATTATCAATTATCATAGCAAAACAGCTTTTTCAAACAGTCTGTAATGCATTTGGGAAACGGGAGATGGGCTCATGGTGTAATGGGCCACCTGACCTGAGAAACATAAGGAGGAAAGAAAAAGTAAGGACTTACTTCTGGTCATTATTTGGGTAGAACACACATATTTTGAATGACTTCGGCAGTTTTTTTTTTTTTTTTAGCCATTTTAATCTAGATTAATCTAGATTAAATCCAGGATTGCAGATAGATTATTCTAGATTAAAAAAATTAATCTATGCCCACCTCTAATATATATATCTCTCTCTATCTCTCTCTCTCTCTCTCTCTCTCACACACACACACACACACACACACACACACACACACACACACAACACACACACACACACACACACACACACACACCACACACACACACTCTCTCTCAGTACTTGTGCTACTTGTCAGATAGCTGTCGGTATGGATTTATCCAGTCTGCC
>NW_028172489.1:0-32485 GCF_963971535.1 Notolepis coatsorum
TAGTCCAGGGGTTCCCAAACTTTCAGGCCGGGCCAGAAAATAAGGCGTCAGAGAGCCGCGGCCCAATGCACATCGTCTGGCTTTTTTTTTTTTTTTTTGCCAGGTGACCGATTTTTTAAGCCAAATATCACTTCAATTCTATTAAGTTAGTTCAAGTTAGTTATTCATTTATATGTGCTATTTATGAGAGGGCTAACTTGTTGCAAAATAATAATGATAATAATAATAGCCTCATTAAAATACTATTGTTGCTTCGGTTGTTTTCAGCGTTTTATGTGCATAATCTGTTATTTAGTTTGAAATGTTTGTTGAAATAAGTAGATTTTTCGTTTTTGTTTATTTATTAAGTTAATATAAAACCATATAGTCACATTTTAGAATACAATAGAAAATAATTTTAGAATACAACTAGAAACACTGCCATGGCCTGCTTCTAAGTTCAGTGGCCTGACAAAAAAAAAAAAAAAAAAAAAAAAAAAAAAAAAAAAATAAAAAAAATGTTTTTATTTATTTTATTTTATTTTTTAAATCATCTCGCGGCCCATCCGTGGCTGCTCGCGGCCCACCTTTGGGTCGCGACCCCGACTTTGGGAACCACTGGATTAGTCGACTACCAAAATAATCGTTAGTTGCAGCCCTACCTCATACGGTACACGTTTTGTTGTCCGCCGAAGAGAGAGATCGGTTATTATGAATGAATGAATGAAAAAGTTTTTTTTGAACATGTATTCTCCATATTCCTCCAAACAAATCACAATATCAAGCTCCGTCATACAGAACAATCCTAATGAAAAAGAAATTATAAACAAAATGTCAAGAGCAGTGTAGTTAGTTAGTTGACATGTTCAGAAAAGGAGTAGAGGGAAGCTAAGCGTATTGATCCCTACCCCCTACGTTACATTTTTCTTCCATAAAATGTTACTTGATATAACATAATTTAGTATAATACATTATATAATATACTTTTACTTATAGTACAAAAAGAAAAAAAATGTAGTCGCTTGACAGCAGTAAATACAATACAACACTACATAACACAATATAACATAACTTTGTTTATCCGCATTACTCATTTCTATATTTCTCTAATGTGTATACACATCGGTTATTATCCCGTTCGAGTCTCTTTTCTAAGGGATGATATATCCTAAGGGACACTGTCTGCCTGCCTGTCTATCCTTCTGCCTGTCTGTCTGTCAGTCGATATGTTTACTGTACCTCACCTGTCTGTCTGCCTGTGGACCTACTTCTCTGTCTGTCTGTACATCTATCTACATGTCTGTTTGTCTCGTCTGCCTGTTTCATCTGTCTGCCAGTCTGTCTGTCTGTCTGTCTACCTGTCTGTCTATCTATCTACCTGTCTGTCTATCTACCTGTCTGTCTGTATACATGTCTGTCTATCTACCTGTCTGTCTGTCTACCTGTCTGTTTGTCTGTTTATCTACATGTCTGTCTGTCTACCTGTCTGTCTGTCTACCTGTATGTATGTCTACATGTCTGTCTGTATACCTGTCTGTATGTCTATATATCTACTGTCTGTCTGTCTACCTGTCTGTTTGTCTGTCTGTCTCCCTGTCTGTCTGTTTGTCTGTCTGTCTGTCTGTCTACCTGTCTGTTTGTCTGTCTGTCTGTCTGTCTGTTTGTCTGTCTGTCTGTATGTCTGTCTGTATACCTGTCTGTTTGTCTGTCTGTCTACCTGTCTGTCTGTCTACCTGTCTGTTTGTCTGTCTGTCTACCTGTCTGTCTGTCTACCTGTCTGTCTGTCTACCTGTCTGTTTGTCTGTCTACATGTCTGTCTGTGTGTATGTGTGTCTGTCTGTCTACCTGTATGTCTGTCTACCTGTCTGTCTGTCTACTTGTCTGTCTGTCTACCTGTATGTTTGTCTGTCTACCTGTCTGTCTGTCTGTCTGTCTGTCTGTCTATTTACCTGTCTGTCTGTCTACCTGTCTGTTTGTCTGTCTGTCTGTCTGTCTGTCTATTTACCTGTCTGTCTGTCTACCTGTCTGTTTGTCTGTCTGTCTGTCTACCTGTCTGTTTGTCTGTCTGTCTGTCTGTCTACATGTCTGTCTGTCTACCTGTCTGTATGTGTGTCTGTCTACATGTCTGTCTGTCTGTCTATCTACCTGTATGTCTGTCTGTCTGTCTACATGTATGTCTGTCTGTCTATCTACCTGTCTGTCTGTCTATCTACCTGTCTGTCTGTCTACATGTCTGTCTGCCTGTATGTCTGCCTGTCTGTCTGTATATCTACCTGTCTGTCTGTCTACCTGTCTGTCTGCCTGTCTGTCTGTCTGTCTATCTACCTGTCTGTCTGTCTGTCTACCTGTCTGTCTGCCTGTATGTCTGCCTGTCTGTCTGTATATCTACATGTCTGTCTGTCTACCTGTCTGTCTGTCTGCCTGTCTGTCTGTCTATCTACCTGTCTGTCTGTCTATCTACCTGTCTGTCTGTCTGCCTGCCTGTCTGCCTGCCTGTCTGCCTATCTCTCATTGGAGAGACCAAAGAGAGAGATTGATTATTATCCCTTTGAGTCTCTTCTTCTAAGGGACGCTCTCCTCAGGGACACGCAGGACATCGTGAGGTCGCTTTTATCTCTGAGACGAGCACCTGTTGGCCCCAATCCCAGTTCCCTTCCCTCGGCCCCCTCGTTTGGAGCGCCCTCGGCTGTGGGTCGTGGCCCTTCAGAACGGAGCTACAAGGGGTCGGGGGTTGAAGTCTTTACCTAGGAAATGGGACGCGCCTCGTTTGGTCATCAGTAGTGAAATAATGTAAAAGGACATGCATATTTCCGAGTACGTATCGGCTTCATATAATGTAATAGTGATAATAGGCTACGTATTTATTGTATGTATCAAACACCGCATTTTGTTTACAGCGTATTTTAAGATTAGGTTAATTGTGTGCCTACGATGTTTTCTTTTTCTTTTTTTACTGAAATGTAGTCGAACCGAAATCTTCGGACATCTCCCACATCACTGGGTTCTACGACCCGGCGACGGAGAAACCAAACCAGAATTGGGGGAACGTTACTGCCCCGGTTCGTCGGGTTTCCGACCGTATCTGATCATTAAACTGACGTAGCCATCATCGTCAAAAGATACTTAACCTAAAATCATCCCTTTCCCTCTTGATTTGGAGCAGTGGAAATGGTTGTAATCCTCTTTGGATATAGAGAAAAAGCGCCACGCGATTCAGCGTATTTCCTCAAAGGGAAACTGAAACCTAAGTCCTTTACGTTCTACCTTCTACCCCTCTGTTTCCAGTCAGCATCTAAAAACAGACCGTTGGATGGGTGTGTAGACGATCACTACCCACATACACCCACAAAAGAATCAGGACACCCTACGCGGCCACGCGTGAAAGCAGACGGCTCGGGCCAAGTGGCGGGACCAGGGGGAGGTTTGGGATCGGCATGTTCTCAACATTTTCTAGTTAACTATTAGCCTGTGACCTATATAGTGCACAGAAATAAACCTGCTCAAGGCACTCATGATTACACGCAAACTCCACGCCCACACTCCCTGCGCTGTCGAGGTGTCGAGGGACCGTCTCTTTTGTTTCCAGCTAACATTGTAACATCGTTATAGCAGCAACTGCCCCCGGGCTGCTCTGCCTCGTTCCCGTCACGTCCCCCCCCCCCCCCCCGCGCATCCCGTGAGAGAGAGAGAGAGAGACGCAGCCGCCGCCGCGATGTGTCGTGTGATACACGGGGCAACTTGTGGCGGCCTGGCACGAATGTGTAAGTCATACCGTTCCGCTTCCTTCCAGGAAACCCAGCGCCGTACCGCACACAGCGAGAATGTTCACACACACACACACACACACACACACACACACACACACACGTGCGCTCCACAGTACGGGTGGATCTGTGCCAGTATAGTTAAATGACAGAGGCTTTGGAGACTTGGAACTCTTTGTGAACTGCAGCAGCGCCGTAGTAGATGGCTGTGTGTGTGTGTGTGTGTGTGTGTGTGTGTGTGTGTGTGTGTGTGTGTGTGTGTGTGTGTGTGTGTGTGTGTGTGTGTGTGTGTGTGTGTGTGTGTGTGTGTGTGTGTGTGTGTGTGTGTGTGTGTGTGTGTGTGTGTGTGTGTGTGTGTGTGTGTGTGTGTGTGGTATCATCAGACAGACACGTGGGGGGGGGGGGGGGGGGGGTGTAAGAGGCCAAAGGATGACAGGTTGTAGGAAAGGAGACGAATGGAAAAGAGAGAAAGAGAGAGGGAAGACTGAGGAGAGGAGGGAGAGCTCCGTTCGGTCTGCATGTGGCGCTCCCTGGCGTGAAAAAGGAGAGAGAGGTAGAGAGAGAGAGGAACGTGGCTGAGAGAGAGGAGAACGTGAGAGAGAGAGAGATGAGAACGTGACTGAGAGAGAGAGAGAGAGAACGTGGGTATAAATAGCCGTTATATAACGTGCCTTTGTTGATGCCAAGTGGTGGAAGGGGATGAGAGTGGGGAAAGCGATATGACCTTGTTTTTCAGAGTCGTCCGCCTCCACCTCGCTCCGCTCCTCCGACTCTCTCTCTCTCTCTCTCTCTCTCTCTCTCTCTCTCTCTCTCTCTCTCTCTCTCTCTCTCTCTCTCTCTCTCTCTCTCTCTCTCTCTTTCTCACTCTCTCTCTCGCTCGCTCCACTCAGGGTTCGTCTCCATGGATACAGACGGGCTCCGTGTTTACCCAACACTACAGGGGGGCCCCTGAGACGCCTATCCCTCCCTCCCTCTCTCTCCTGCCCCCCCCTCTCTCTCTCTCTCCTTCATCCTCCCCTGTCACTCCATCACTCCGTCCTCCACCGAACCCACGTGTGTCGTCTCATCCACGTCGTCCTCCTCTGTTCAGTCACCCGTGTCCTCGCTTCTCAGTCAGTGATGTGGAAGCACAGGTGGCTTCTTGGTAGATGGCCGCGTTGATTCTGTACTTTGTACACTATACTCAGTAGTACTAATCTATATATTCTAATCACCTGTACATTGTATATTACGGTTGCACTTTACTTGACCATTTGCACTCTGGTTGGATGCCAAACTTCTTTTCGTGTGCTGTATATAATCAGAATCAGAAGTCAGAAATCAAAAAGGTCTTTGATTAAGGAATTTGTCTCGGTCATTTGGTGCATCGACATTAACAGACAATTAAAGTAGAATCAAATTAAATGGAATATATAAACTAAGTAAAAAAAAATAAAAAATACAATAGAATAGAATAGAATATAGGACAATTAATATGAATCTAATCTAACATAAAAGTACCAGCATTCAAACACTGGAGGATTGCAAGGAGCATTGAGATATACTGTATGAAAAGGATTGTTTTTCTGTTCCAATGCCACGCGAGCAGAGCCTCTACCCTCCTGATGCGGTGGTCAGTGTTGTAGTCGACACTAAATCTCGAGTCCGAGTCGAGTCTCGAGTCCCCAGTGTTCGAGTCCAAGTCAGAGTCACCAAAGAAGAGCCCGAGTCGAGTCCCCATTACCCTAGTCCGAGTCCAAGTCATCAAGGTTGAGTCCACTCCACTCTGGCAGTCAAAGAGCTGACATACAAATAAAAAAAGGTCTGCATGGGCGGCTGATTGGCGCAGTGGGCAAGGCGCTTGCCACTAACGCAGGAGATGCTGGTATCGAGCCCAGCTCTCGGCGTTGCTACCGGCTTGGCCGGTCGTCATACTAACACAATTGGCAGTGTTAGAGGGTGGGAAAGCCGGTGGGTGGGGATTGGACATTGTGGACAGCGACTCCTACAGGTCGGTTTGGTGACGCCGGTACGACGGAAGCAGGAAGTATCGGGGGCAGCGTGAGCCTCCCACGCGTTACTCCTCGCCACTGAGAGCTCGAGCTGCTGCGGTGAAAAAAGAATTTAAAATGGGGAGAAAAAGTGGATAAAAAAAAAATGTCTGCATTAAACATAAATGACACAGTGGTCACTGTTTCAAAGGGAGTTTATTTGCTTTGTGACACAATAGCCAAACAAATGCATTATATCGTATGCCAAATTATTAGGGCCTATTACACTTTAATTTTTTTTATAAAATAACTATTTATCAATTAACAAGTCCGAGTCCTCTTCCGCACCTTCCGAGTCCGAATGCAGTCAATGCTCGAGTCACGAGTCCTGAAAATCCATCCAGGGCTCGGACTCGAGTACTGTCTACAACACTGGTGGTGGTGGTACAATAAAATAACCCCGGTCTGGGATCACAGTAACGCCAGCCATCTCCTGTTGACAAATACAAATGTAGGTACGTCACGTCCCCGTCACACGCACGTCCATGTGCATCGTCACACGCATGCATGTGTCACCAGGCAATGAAATTCTAGCTCCTTTTTTTATTGCGCTGAGCCTCGCACGGTCCCAGAGAGAGGGTCCTCTCGGAGCGTCTGGGTCGTGTAGAGGTAAAAGGACTGCTCCTTACCGCAGCAGAGACAGAGGGGTACTTCCGGCTAGGTCGCACATCCCAATACACACATCCCAATACACACATCCCAATACACACACACCAGCAGTATTCGATTCCAGGACTCGTACTCGAGTCCGAGTCCTGGACTGATTTTCAGGACTCGTGACTCGACTTGGACTTGAGCACTGATGACTCGGACTTGGACTTGGACTCGAGCATTGACTGCATTCGGACTGGGAAGGTTCGGACTCGGACTTGTTAATTGATAAATACAGTTTTTTCTTTTCTTTTTTTCTAATAGGCCCTAATCATTTGGCATAAGATATTGATGGCTAGTGCATTTGTTTGGCTATTGTGTCACAAAGTAAATTAACTCCCTTTGAAATGGTGACCGCTGTGTCATTTATGTTTAATGTAGACCTTTTTTTTTTGTATGTCAGCTCTTTGACTGCCAGAGTGGAGTGGACTCAACCTTGATGACTTTGACTTGGACTGCTTGACCTTACTCCTAGAACCCACCTCACCCCTGCCCACTTTGACAACCTAGGATGGCTTAGAGTAAACGACAGAGTACAGCAACTTGCAATGGGCCTGGTCTACAAGATACACTACACGACCAAGGTACCCATGTACATGTCAAAATACTTCCCAAAGGTCAGTGCATACCACGATCACAACACCAGAGGGAGCTCCACAAATCATGTTAAACCCAGATTCGGCTCAAACAAGGGACTAAACACGTTTCGCAATTATGCCACATCAATGTGGAACGCCGTACCCAAAGCTGTAAAGGAATGTGAATCACTACCCACTTTCAAAAACACTCTCAAAGAACACCTACGGGAGACTGCAATTCGAAACTGGCCCCTACAAATGTCCTAACCCAGTTGTACAGTAAATTACCAAGTATGGCTTTGTCAGTATTCCAATGTACAGTGTACAGTGTGTGTCCCCCCCACCTCCAATGTACAGCCCCCACCCACCCACCCAACCCCACCCCACCCACCCAACCTCCTCCAATGTACAGTTTCTACATCAAATGTATATACACTCTTGTCTGGACACTTTTTGTATCCCAAACAGTACTGTATTTGCAAATCTGATATGTCATAAATATATAGATGTAGCAGTACTGTCTATCTGTATGTCATGTATGTCATATTATGTCCTGATGAATTGAAAATGGGGGCTCCCTGATGTAAACAAGACGAAAGTCTTTCTCTGGTCTGCATCCCCTTAACAATTGTATGTATTGAGCTGTACTGTACTGTACCCATTCTGCAATCTGTTAATAAACTTTTCAATCAATCAATCAATCAAGACTCGGACTAGGGTAATGGGGACTCGACTCTGGCTCTTCTTTGGTGACTCAGACTTAGACTCGGACTCGAACACTGGGGACTCGAGGCTCGACTCAGACTCGAGATTTAGTGACTCTACTACTACTACTACTACTACTACTAACACACACACACACACACACACACAGAGTGGACGGCAGGCAGCAGTGAAGCAGCCAGGTGAAGTGTAGAGATAACGTGTCACTCCGGGCTAGTGGGTGTTTTTCCTGACGACCGCACAATTCAAGCCAGAGAGTTTGGAAGAATAAATTGACTTGGTTTCAAAGCCGCATTTCACAGCTCTGGTGCGAGAACATTTTGGGTTTAAGCCCAATTGAGAGAGGAGAGCCCATTGATGCCGTGGATGATGTATGTCAACAGGGACGACAGTGGCTCAGGAGGTAGAGCGGTCGTCTGGTAATCGGAAGGTTCCCGGTTTGATTCCGGCTCCTTAAGTGTCCTTGAGCAAGACGCTTAACCCCCTAACTGCTCCCGACAAGCAGGTTGGCACGGTTGCCTCCGCCGTCGGTGTGTGAATGTGAGGCATAAGTTGTAAAGTGCTTTGGATAAAAGCTGCTATATAAATGCAGTCCATTTACCATCTACCATTCTCTCAATGAAACTCCTCGCTGTCAGTTGAAGCGACTGGCATCTATCTCCACATGTGTGGTATAGTCTCTACACCCTCCGCAGATCGACAGAGTAGCGCATCGACCAGGAGACACACAGGGAATTGGGGAGAAAAATGGCACACAAAAAAAAACAAGAAGGCAGTCTTTTTATAGGCTCCTGCCGCCATCGCTCTCTGTTCTCTCTGAAT
This sequence comes from Notolepis coatsorum, assembly GCF_963971535.1. Lineage (NCBI taxonomy): Eukaryota > Metazoa > Chordata > Actinopteri > Aulopiformes > Paralepididae > Notolepis > Notolepis coatsorum. Next base: position 8,548 of record NW_028172489.1, read on the forward strand.
TACAGCAGACGTGATTGTTATGAGCAAAGTCATTTCCCAGCCGTAGTAAATTGCCCCTAAATCAAACTGATCTGCATCGCCAGTGGAACACAATAACTCAAAATAACCGTGTTTGTTAAATAAACGCCCGGGACCAGGAACCATATAAGTCCATTGTGAAATCCTTGGCACGGTCCACGATGTATTCGCCGTTGTTAAAGTCAGTCCAAGTCACTTCGTGGCGGGGTGTGTGAATGTGATACATCAACCGAAAGCGCTGAGCCTCAGCCGTCTCTTAACTATGAATATACATTATGTGACGTCCAACTCAACCATCTTTAGATAATAATGTAAACAAAATACAAACTTTTAAGAATGGGATTGGGATAGTTTGGGAGAGTGTAATGTACTATTGCATTGTTGTGTGTGTGTGTGTGTGTGTGTGTATGTGTGTGTGTGTGTGTGCGCGGCGCGCGCGCGCGTGCGTGCGTGTGTGTGTGTAGGAGTGGGAATATGCCTGTGAGACTGCTAACCCAGTTCTGTACATGTTGTGTGAGAGAGAGAGAGACGGTGGGTGTGTTAGTGTATGGGATCCTGAACCTGTGTGTGCATGTATGAGTCTGTGTGTCTATGCCTGTGTGCATTATGTAAGAAGTCCAGCTCTCCAGGAGTGGGTGAGAGAGGGAGAAAGGGAGGGGTGGGGGGCTTGAGTGGATGCTAGGAGACCTCTTGTCTCGCTCTAATCGTTATCCTGGCCCTGGGCCCCATGCTGCCCCCCCCCCCCCACTCCCAGCGTTCCACCCACGCTTTAGCTGTCTGATGGAGGACAGAGTTACGTGAGCAGAAAGAGAGAGAGAGGGAGAGACAGGCACCACCATTAGAACACCCCCCCCCCCCCTCCCTCCTCCGCCTCACCCAGCCCCTCCCTGTGCCTGTCCTAAGTTGTGAGCTGTGTGTGGGTTGCCAGTGGTGCAGTTAACCCCCCCCCCCTCCCCCCTGCCCCTCTCTCTCCTCTCTGCTGTACCCTCCACTCTGTCGTCAAGTTATTTATTGCATGATGGTCTTCGCTGGGTACAGCTCTCCCCCTCCCCTCCCCTCCGTCTCTCCCGCCTCCTCGCCCCTGGCTTGTTGGCAGAGAGTGTGTACGTGCAGGATGCCTGCTGCTTAGTGGAGGAAGGCCAGCAGAGCGGGGCTCCAGGCTCCGAGGGGGGGGGGGCACAGGAACACAATCACGTCATTGTTTCATCTGGTTCGAGAGCCTAGTGAGAGAAGTCAACAGCGTGTCGGCGCGCCGCGGCGTTCCACCGTGGCGTGTTGGTTTGGCGTAGTGTGGCAGTTTGTCACGTCATTGGTCGCTCACTGGGCAGCGTTTTTAACAAGGGGGGGGGTGTTTGTTTACCTCCTCAACACTTAAACCTCTTGGCAAACAACCCTTTTTTTTTTTTCTGAGATCTCTCCCGAGAGCCACAAAACATGCACACAGTGCAGTCGCTTGTTCTCTTGGTGTATTTCTTGTTGACGTTTTTCTCCCTGATGACTGTTGGTTGTTTTTCCTCCGTCGTTTGACAGAGATCCCGTCTAACCTGGAAAGACGGCTGGTTACGCAACAAGCTTTCAAACCTGGCCTAGATAGTGGCTGATAACAGTCTCTCTCTGTCCCTGTCACTCACTCTGTCTCCCTCTCTCCCTCTAGTTTTTTCCGTCCCCATCACACTTCCTCGTCCCCGTCTTTGCTGACTGTCTTTCCCCTCTCCTTTCTTCTCTGTTCCTCTCCCCCTCCCTTCCCTCCATCTCTCTCTCTCCCTCTCTCTCTCTCTCTCCCTCTCTCTCTCCCCCCTCTCACTCTCTCTATCTCCCGCTCTCTCTCCCCCTCCCTCTCTGTCTCTCTCTCTCAATTTCTCTCCCCCCTCTCTCTTTCTCTCTCTATCTCTCTCTTTCTCTCCCCCCTCCCTCTATCTCTCTCTCTCTCTGTCTCTCTCTCTCTCTCTCTCTCTCTCTCTCTCCTCTCTCCCCCCCCCCTCACCCCCCCCCCCCCCTCTCTAAATGGGCCAGGCTCCTCCCTCATGTTGTTCTTCACCTCGGCAGTATGCCTGCTCTTGCTGGCTGAGGCCTTCCCCTCGTAGGCTGGGAGCAGATAGCGGCTCTTACATAATCAAAACAACAGGCCATGTGGGGAACTGGGACATGATGTATGTGTGCGTTGCACTCCAGGGTTAGAACGTTTTCCAGTTTTTCGCCTGACCCTATTCCACCACGACGGCCGTAGTGTTGATAATGAAACACTCGCTCCGTGGGAAATACGAACTTCGACCCGTGGCGCTTATGTAACGCTTTGTCTACTGTCCATTCAAGAGCTTGCTAGCTTTTATTATTATAATATTTTTTTAAGCTGAGTCCCGGGAACAGCTTTAGTTTGTGAGATGGAGTTAACGTATCTTTTGAATATTATTTCATTTAAGTTCATGTCAAACCTTTTTTTCTTCTCTGGTGAGATTTTCATTGTTTCCAATGCTGTCGATATTAGGTTCATTTGAATGTTAAAACGGTTCAAAACACAAATAAATATCAAGGAAAAGATCAGTTTTTAGGTAGTTAAAAGAATGAAAGATCGAATTTTAAAAACGGTTACATACTGAAGCAGGGACATTTGTGATCATATTTCTGACCATAGGACAATAATGGAGTATTGATTTTTTTTTGTTGACGATCATTTCAAGAAGCTGGTAGCGTCAAAACAAAAGGCTGGACTTCCGAGTTCAGTCTGCACTCTGGAGACATTAAGCATCAGTTCAGTCTGCACTCTGGAGACATTAAGCATCAGTTCAGTCTGCACTCTGGAGACATTAAGCATCAGTTCAGTCTGCACTCTGGAGACATTAAGCATCAGTTCAGTCTGCACTCTGGAGACATTAAGCATCAGTTCAGTCTGCACTCTGGAGACATTAAGCATCAGTTCAGTCTGCACTCTGGGGACATTAAGCATCAGTTCAGTCTGCACTCTGGAGACATTAAGCATCAGTTCAGTCTGCACTCTGGAGACATTAAGCATCAGTTCAGTCTGCACTCTGGGGACATTAAGCATCAGTTCAGTCTGCACTCTGGGGACATTAAGCATCAGTTCAGTCTGCACTCTGGGGACATTAAGCATCAGTTCAGTCTGCACTCTGGGGACATTAAGCATCAGTTCAGTCTGCACTCTGGAGACATTAAGCATCAGTTCAGTCTGCACTCTGGAGACATTAAGCATCAGTTCAGTCTGCACTCTGGGGACATTAAGCATCAGTTCAGTCTGCACTCTGGGGACATTAATTAAGCATCAGTTCAGTCTGCACTCTGGAGACATTAAGCATCAGTTCAGTCTGCACTCTGGAGACATTAAGCATCAGTTCAGTCTGCACTCTGGAGACATTAAGCATCAGTTCAGTCTGCACTCTGGAGACATTAATTAAGCATCAGTTCAGTCTGCACTCTGGGGACATTAAGCATCAGTTCAGTCTGCACTCTGGGGACATTAAGCATCAGTTCAGTCTGCACTCTGGAGACATTAATTAAGCATCAGTTCAGTCTGCACACTGGAGACATTAAGCATCAGTTCAGTCTGCACTCTGGAGACATTAAGCATCAGTTCAGTCTGCACTCTGGAGACATTAAGCATCAGTTCAGTCTGCACTCTGGAGACATTAAGCATCAGTTCAGTCTGCACTCTGGAGACATTAAGCATCAGTTCAGTCTGCACTCTGGAGACATTAAGCATCAGTTCAGTCTGCACTCTGGAGACATTAAGCATCAGTTCAGTCTGCACTCTGGAGACATTAATTAAGCATCAGTTCAGTCTGCACTCTGGGGACATTAAGCATCAGTTCAGTCTGCACTCTGGAGACATTAAGCATCAGTTCAGTCTGCACTCTGGGGACATTAAGCATCAGTTCAGTCTGCACTCTGGAGACATTAAGCATCAGTTCAGTCTGCACTCTGGAGACATTAAGCATCAGTTCAGTCTGCACTCTGGAGACATTAAGCATCAGTTCAGTCTGCACTCTGGAGACATTAAGCATCAGTTCAGTCTGCACTCTGGAGACATTAAGCATCAGTTCAGTCTGCACTCTGGAGACATTAAGCATCAGTTCAGTCTGCACTCTGGGGACATTAAGCATCAGTTCAGTCTGCACTCTGGGGACATTAAGCATCAGTTCAGTCTGCACTCTGGAGACATTAAGCATCAGTTCAGTCTGCACTCTGGAGACATTAAGCATCAGTTCAGTCTGCACTCTGGAGACATTAAGCATCAGTTCAGTCTGCACTCTGGGGACATTAAGCATCAGTTCAGTCTGCACTCTGGAGACATTAAGCATCAGTTCAGTCTGCACTCTGGAGACATTAAGCATCAGTTCAGTCTGCACTCTGGAGACATTAAGCATCAGTTCAGTCTGCACTCTGGAGACATTAAGCATCAGTTCAGTCTGCACTCTGGGGACATTAAGCATCAGTTCAGTCTGCACTCTGGAGACATTAAGCATCAGTTCAGTCTGCACTCTGGAGACATTAAGCATCAGTTCAGTCTGCACTCTGGGGACATTAAGCATCAGTTCAGTCTGCACTCTGGGGACATTAAGCATCAGTTCAGTCTGCACTCTGGAGACATTAAGCATCAGTTCAGTCTGCACTCTGGAGACATTAAGCATCAGTTCAGTCTGCACTCTGGAGACATTAAGCATCAGTTCAGTCTGCACTCTGGGGACATTAAGCATCAGTTCAGTCTGCACTCTGGAGACATTAAGCATCAGTTCAGTCTGCACTCTGGAGACATTAAGCATCAGTTCAGTCTGCACTCTGGAGACATTAAGCATCAGTTCAGTCTGCACTCTGGAGACATTAAGCATCAGTTCAGTCTGCACTCTGGGGACATTAAGCATCAGTTCAGTCTGCACTCTGGAGACATTAAGCATCAGTTCAGTCTGCACTCTGGAGACATTAAGCATCAGTTCAGTCTGCACTCTGGAGACATTAAGCATCAGTTCAGTCTGCACTCTGGGGACATTAAGCATCAGTTCAGTCTGCACTCTGGGGACATTAAGCATCAGTTCAGTCTGCACTCTGGGGACATTAAGCATCAGTTCAGTCTGCACTCTGGAGACATTAAGCATCAGTTCAGTCTGCACTCTGGAGACATTAATTAAGCATCAGTTCAGTCTGCACTCTGGAGACATTAAGCATCAGTTCAGTCTGCACTCTGGAGACATTAATTAAGCATCAGTTCAGTCTGCACTCTGGAGACATTAAGCATCAGTTCAGTCTGCACTCTGGGGACATTAATTAAGCATCAGTTCAGTCTGCACTCTGGAGACATTAATTAAGCATCAGTTCAGTCTGCACTCTGGAGACATTAAGCATCAGTTCAGTCTGCACTCTGGAGACATTAAGCATCAGTTCAGTCTGCACTCTGGAGACATTAAGCATCAGTTCAGTCTGCACTCTGGGGACATTAAGCATCAGTTCAGTCTGCACTCTGGAGACATTAAGCATCAGTTCAGTCTGCACTCTTGAGACATTAAGCATCAGTTCAGTCTGCACTCTGGAGACATTAATTAAGCATCAGTTCAGTCTGCACTCTGGAGACATTAATTAAGCATCAGTTCAGTCTGCACTCTGGAGACATTAAGCATCAGTTCAGTCTGCACTCTGGGGACATTAAGCATCAGTTCAGTCTGCACTCTGGAGACATTAAGCATCAGTTCAGTCTGCACTCTGGAGACATTAAGCATCAGTTCAGTCTGCACTCTGGGGACATTAATTAAGCATCAGTTCAGTCTGCACTCTGGGGACATTAATTAAGCATCAGTTCAGTCTGCACTCTGGAGACATTAATTAAGCATCAGTTCAGTCTGCACTCTGGAGACATTAAGCATCAGTTCAGTCTGCACTCTGGGGACATTAAGCATCAGTTCAGTCTGCACTCTGGGGACATTAATTACGCATCAGTTCAGTCTGCACTCTGGGGACATTAAGCATCAGTTCAGTCTGCACTCTGGAGACATTAAGCATCAGTTCAGTCTGCACTCTGGAGACATTAAGCATCAGTTCAGTCTGCACTCTGGGGACATTAAGCATCAGTTCAGTCTGCACTCTGGAGACATTAAGCATCAGTTCAGTCTGCACTCTGGAGACATTAAGCATCAGTTCAGTCTGCACTCTGGAGACATTAAGCATCAGTTCAGTCTGCACTCTGGGGACATTAAGCATCAGTTCAGTCTGCACTCTGGGGACATTAAGCATCAGTTCAGTCTGCACTCTGGAGACATTAAGCATCAGTTCAGTCTGCACTCTGGAGACATTAAGCATCAGTTCAGTCTGCACTCTGGAGACATTAAGCATCAGTTCAGTCTGCACTCTGGAGACATTAAGCATCAGTTCAGTCTGCACTCTGGGGACATTAAGCATCAGTTCAGTCTGCACTCTGGGGACATTAAGCATCAGTTCAGTCTGCACTCTGGGGACATTAAGCATCAGTTCAGTCTGCACTCTGGAGACATTAAGCATCAGTTCAGTCTGCACTCTGGAGACATTAATTAAGCATCAGTTCAGTCTGCACTCTGGAGACATTAAGCATCAGTTCAGTCTGCACTCTGGAGACATTAATTAAGCATCAGTTCAGTCTGCACTCTGGAGACATTAAGCATCAGTTCAGTCTGCACTCTGGAGACATTAAGCATCAGTTCAGTCTGCACTCTTGAGACTTTAATTAAGCATCAGTTCAGTCTGCACTCTGGAGACATTAATTAAGCATCAGTTCAGTCTGCACTCTGGAGACATTAATTAAGCATCAGTTCAGTAAAATGTAGTGACTTGAAAGAAAATACTTGAGTTTGTTGTTTACCAAAGATTCCAGGAGTTTTGCTGAGCAGTGTAGTTTTGGGTGTAATTATTTAAATAATCTCTATTAAATAAGCACTATTACTCAGTAGTACTAATGTATATATTCTATACCCAGTTTAACCACCTGTACATTGTACATTGCTGTTGGACATTACTGTTACATTTGCACTCTGGTTGGATGCCAAACTTATTTTTGTTGTACTGTACTTGCGCTGTATGATGACGATACATTTGAACAACTCCACTTCACAATTCATTAATTCAATCTTTATTTAGACTAGAAACTACATCCTAGGGGCAGCCCTCATTTTCAATGTCGACGTAGAGTATTTACAATCATATAGTCATCATTAACATAGTTTACAAAGAAGAGAAAATAAACTGCACTACTGTACTAACAATAGAATCCTTTTAAAACACTCCAGCACAACAGTTTCAGATTGTGGTGACCTGTTTGGTAAATGGACATTACAGTGCACCTCATTTCAATGCACTGTAGCACCTGCAGGCCGTTCCACGACCCAGGGGCACAGAAGCTAAAGGCAGATCTACCAAGCTCAGTATCAACTCTAGGCGCTTGTGAGCCAAACATTTGTTCGTTTACCATTAGGGTCCAGAGGTCCATTCCAATAATGAAGCAATGTCATTTGGACAATCTCCAATTATGGCTTTATATAGGAACAAAATGTCAGTGCAAATCTCAATTAACTGAAGGGGATAACAGTTGCATAAGACACACTTGCAGAGGTCAATAACATTTTGATTATGTAATGTATGTGCCACCCCAGTCGTTCGTATTCAATATATTATGAATGAATGTTCTCAAACATTAGATTAGAACATTAGATTAGATTAGATTCGATTAGATTAGATTGTGGTGTTCTTGTTTTGTTCTTGATTTGATGTGATGTTTCTTCTTGCCTTGTTTGGGGAGGACGTGTACGGCCCATGGGGACATTGACGTGTGTTGTCGGGCCTTATAAATAAATTTGATTTGATTCAAATGTATTGTCATTATACAGCACAAGTAAAGTACAATGAATAGAAGTCTGGCATCCAACCAGAGTGTGAATGTAACAGTAAAGTGCATAGTGATATACAATGTACAGGTTATTAAACTGGGTATAACATATCCAAATTAGTACTACTGGGTGTAGTGCTAATCAGATGTATGTACGGAGTTGTAGTATTAATATGTACAGTGATACAGGTATAAAGACAGTGCGGTAGTAGTCATACTGGCCAGCAGCGTAACTAGTAAGAGTAGGTAAGGGATATGTACAGATAATATAGATATAGTATCTACAGATATGTAAAAGGACTATGTGCAGGTAAATACAGACTGGTGTGGATAGATATATATGCGTTGAGAATAAATATATATATGGTATATACAGCATTATTGTATACATGCTATATCATACAGAGCTATGGGTTATATGCAGGTGTATAAGTAGGTATATACATTTACATTTACATTTAGTCATTAAGCTGACGCTTTTATCCAAAGCGACTTACAAGTTCTGTACGACAAGTCATCAGGAAGGGCACAACTCTACCAGCTGAGTAATAATGTTCATCAAAGTGTTGCGTGCTACAGTGTAGGTTAGTTTATTAGAACAAGTGCATGACAGTAAGGTTAGTTAGGTTTATTTTTTATTTAAAAGAAAATAAAAAATATATAGAGGGGATATATGCAGATATATTCAGGCAATATTTTTTAAACATTCGACCAAATGTTTAAAAAGTGTTCTACAATGACCCCTGAACCTCTACTGCACTTCCTGACAATAGACCTATCTCAAACCCTGCCCCTTTTCTTGATCCTCCAATCACAGCTGTCGCTTACCTCGGACTCGGAAGTCAGAGGTAAGCGACAGCTGTGATTGGAGGATCAAGAAAAGAGGGCAGGGTTTTGAGACAGGTCCATTCCGTGATCCCTTCCCGCCATTCCCACCGTGTGCTTTCAGCGTTCCTTCTTCTGCCGCCTGACGGAGGACAAGAAGTCGGAGAAGTTTTTCCGAGTTTTTTACGACCGCATGAAGCTGGCCCAGCTGGAGATCAAAGCCACCGTGACGGTCAACACCAGCGACCTGGGAAACAGGAAGAGGGACGACGACGCCCAGGACAAGGACATGCCAGTTCGCAAGAAAGGTCAGAGGTCACTCGTGTTGGACTGCTGTATAGACCACTGCAACACTTCCGCTATTTTGAAATCATGGGAGATTTTTTTATTTAATTACGGATCCCCATTAGCTGGTGCCATAGCAACCAGCTAGTCTTCCTGGGGTCCACACAAAGAAAACGTACAAAAGCGATTATTATTGCAAAACAAAATTATTAAAAGTCAGTACTCAACACACAATGCATAATTAAACTAACAATTAAGATGGCTAAAATTACATGCAAGCACAGAAACAGAAAACAAAAAAAACTAAACAAAATACTTTACAGTGTTAAATACAATTTAAGATAATTTTTTAAAGTGAATCTACTGTAAATGCAGGATTTGAGGCAGGTTATTCCAAAGAGTTAATGCTCTAGACATTAAGTGGTTGTAGTTACGGCTGTGGAGGTGCTGGAGACATGATCCCATAGACTTTTATATACGCCTGAGTCTCCTGAACACTGAGAGACCAATCGCAAGTCGATCGGTACTTTCGGCCGAGCTATAGTCACTTTTCCGCACCTACTCCCAAAATCTGCATGTGCAGATTGCCCACGGAGTCTCTCTGGATTGTGCGGATAAGGTGCGGAAAAGTGACTATAGCTTGGCCAAGAAAGTGCCGATTGACTTGGGATTGGTCTCTCCGTGTTCAGGAGACTCAGGCGTATACAAGTCTATTGGATCATGTCTCCCGCACCCCCACAGCCGTAGCTACAACCACTTAATGTCGAGGCTCTCTTCCACATTCATTCATTTTCTCCCCCCGCTCTCTCTCCCATGAGTTCAGATTACCGGAAGTGTTGCATGGTCTATTGTACCGATCGACAACTTTGGTTGATGTGTTTGTTTTCATATACTACATAACCTTCTGCTTAGAATAAAAAATTCAAAAAAGTACTTTTATTGTATTTTAATCCCTTTCATTTGACCATCAAAGAGGTTGTTTGTTCCCTTTGCCAGGCAGTGGTTTTTATTTATGGTATGTACAGTGATACAGGTATAAAGACAGTGCTGTAGTAAGTCATACAACTAGTAAAAGTAGGTAAGGGAAATGTACAGATATATAGATATAGTATCTACAGTAGGGCTGTCCCCTACTAAGGATTTGGATGGTCGACTAGGATTGGCAAAAATTTGCTGTTAAAAAAAAAGTATAATATTTTTAATTTTTAATTTTTTTTATCATTCCATTTGGGCTGTGGGGGGTGCTTAATGTCTGAAGGAGTCGACTGAAGGCTTCTTGTCCTCTGCAAAAGCATGCAATTGGTCCACTGATGGATGCATCTTGATATTTGTCTAGTCTAGTGTGTTCATTAGATGGGTGAAATCCTCTTTCAGTGCCTCTGTGCCTGTTTTCTTAGGCAGTTAGCCTCTGGTATGCGTGCCATTAGCGTTAGCCACGCTTCTATGCCTCTTTTCTTTTGAAAAAAATGATGATAAAAAAAAAAAAAAAAAATTATTATTATATTCGACTAAGAGGTTGGCCAGTCGACTACGGCCCCTTTCGACCGATTAGTCGACTAATCGATTAATAGGGGTCAGCCCTAATCTACAGATATGTAAACGGACTATTTGCAGGTCTGGTTAAATAAAGGTTAAGAATTACAGAGCCGTGCCTCTCTGCCTGCCTGTGTTGTGGGGGGACCCTGATGTGTTGTGGGGGACCCTGATGTAAACAAGACAAACGTCTTTCTCTGGTCTGCATCCCCTTAACCCATTCAATGCCGGAGCTTATATCCATCCTTGTAGCCTCTCTGCCAGCTCTATTTGTCTATGGAGATGTTCACCTTCTTTGCAGGGCTATAACTTTTTAAATTGTATTGCTAAATTGACATTACTATGGCCCATTCAACATCAATTATCTATCGTTCAGGATGTAGGAACGTTTTACTTTTTCATTCACACATTCATACAATAATACGGTCTAGAGTATAAATAGGTTTTTATCGTTTTCTGCAGTATTTCATAGAACGTGAGATATAGCCATAAATGCATATATTAGATAATCAAATGCAGTTTGATAGCGATCGACGCCAGATAAAAAATTTCAACTGTACACGGTCCTAGACGTGTTGACTGATCATCTGCGGTTGACCGGAGGGGGGGGGGGGGGGGGGGTCGTTTATAATTCAATGACCGACGTTAAATGATTTATGTAGTATGGGTGATATATAGATCAGAGCAGTTTGTATCGAAAATGGTAAAGAAAAACGCTGAAACTCACCCCAGTCTCCTCTTACCGTTGGGTGATGAGCGTGGAGCAAAAAGATCGCTATTATGGGATGTTGATCTAGGTGATCCAGTTCCGGTTTGTATAATACTAATACACGTCCAATCATGTTGTTTATTGAGTTATGGCAACGGATCGATATGCACGGTGTCTGGATAGAGTCCCGCGAGCGATAGCGAGTGGCCGGACAGAATAGGGGACGGACTAAGCACTTCCGGCCACTTCCGGTTTTGGCAACTCGCAGATCGGCCACCAGGTGGCGGTATTGAAGCGTTGCAGAGTTGAGCGGAGTCCTACAACACCAGCAAAGACTCCGTGGGTGAAATGTGAATACCATGACGAAAATATGAAATATTGATCTCAAAGACGCCGTAACCCGTCATTGGCAGATTACGCATGGCGAGGAAAGACGTGTAAACACGTCATCGGCGGAGAAAGGGTTAACAATTGTGTGTATTGAGCCGTACTGTATTGCACCCATTCTGCAATCTGTTAAATAAAGTTTTCATTCATTCATTCATTTGCAGCCAGGGACTCGGCGGTGGTCGTGACGGAGGACGTGCGGGAGCAGCTGCTGGAGGCCTCCTCCGCCACCAAGAAGGCCTTCAACTCCTACCGGCGTGAGGCCGACCCCGAGGAGCACTTCGCCGCGGCCGACGGCCAGCCCAGCGCCGGGGGGGAGAAGAACCAGGACGAGGGCGAGATGAGCTTCATCATCGTCATCATGCAGCCCATCCTGCGCTTCCTCCAGCTGCTCTGTGAGAACCACAACCGGGACCTGCAGGTGGGTTCAGACCGGGGACCGGGTCTCTCAGACGCCGACACATTCGTTCATGTCCAGTCTAAAGGAACACGCCAACATTTGGGGAAATTAGCTTATCGTCTTCTCCAGAGAGAGACAAGAAGATAGATACCAGTTTCCTCTCTGTGCGTTCAGTAGAAAGCTATCTGGCTGCACGTTAGCCTAGCTTAGCACAATGAATGGAAGCGGACATGGCCGGTTAGCCTAGGCATTGTCCAACTAACACCTCTCCCGAAGGCTAACCGGCCATGTCCGCTTCCATTCATTGTGCTAATTGTACCATTTAGCTTTGAGACAGGTAGTCCAGTGCCTCTCATGGTGTAGCAAGGTTAGGGTAAAGATCACCGGCGCGCACGGATGGTCTGTGCACGTTGACTTACTCACCATCCAATCATGACGTTTGGGGGGCGACAGTGGCTCAGCAGGTAGAGCGGTTGTCTGGTAATCGGAAGGTTAATTCTCACTCTTCCCGGGCGGCGTGTTGAAGTGTCCTTGAGCAAGACACTTAACCCCTAATTGCTCCCGATGAGCAGGTCGGCACCTTGCATGCCGTCGGTGTGTGAAAGTGAGGAACAAAATGATAAAGCGCTTTGGATAAAAGCTGTTATATAAACTCACCATTTACCATGTTGTGTTGTCCTTGTGCTCTCGTGACCTCTTCCCTGTCTTGTCCGTTAATGTTTAACCGTTGTGGTTTAGTGACCATACTGTACTGGAGAAGAACAAGCCTCTTCTGTTTACTCACTTAGCGTCAACACATCAGAAATATAGGTGGCGGCGGGGGTTTTCTATTCAGGTGTGTCTCAGTGTTGTGTCGTAGCTGTTGATCCTCCGTGACTCATAAAGTGTCCTCCACGTATCACGGTCAGCTTGTCCTCCCAGCGGTGACTCATGAAGTGTCCTCTGTGTCACGGTCACCTCGTCCTCCCAGCACCGCCACTCCCTAACTGACCTGTGCAAAGATTAACCACAGTGAAACTATCGTTGTTATGATGTGGATGACAATAAACAGTGAAAAAAAGAATGCATAATCACAATATCGAATAGTCAGGAAGATAGTTAGCCCTGCTACGACTAGAATCAACGACGGGAAAGGGTAGAAGAGTGGCGGAGAGGAGAGGAAAGGAGATGAGATGAGAGGAGAGGAGAGAGCTAATGTTAATTTAAGACAAACAAGACAAACAGTGATTCATTTACACGTGGTACAATTTAAGATGCTCTTCTCCCAAAATCCTTCATCTCTTGGTTTACATGAGCTATATAGCCTTCATTGCTACAACAATAACACAGACTGGTATGGGACCACAGATACCCTTTAACCTCTGTAGTGGAACATTGATATCCCCAGGAAGGTGTAGAGGGGGACAGGAGACACAGATGACCATACTAGATGTGTTGGATGTTTGTTTACTCCATTACAATAATGTGAAAAGAATTTCCCCACAATCAACAATTACTATAGAAACATAGTGATTAGATTAGATTAAAATAGCTTGTCATCATTATACAGCATAAGTACAGTACAACAAAAAGAAGTTTGGCATCCAACCAGAGTCCAATTCTAACAGTAAAGTGCAACAGTAATAAACAATGTAAGATATATCTATTAGTACTGAGTATAGTGCTGATCAGATGTATGTACAGAGTTGTACTATTAATGTGTATATAAAACGGGTATAAATACACTATGGTCGTAAGTCATACTGGCCAACAGCGTAACTAGTACGAGTAGGTAAGGGATATGTACAGATATAGATATGGTATCTACAGATATGTAAAAATTATTATATGCAGGTACAGGAATACACAGGAATACTTGAAATCACTACAGTATTGCTGTGGTCAAATTCTAGTGTGTACAAAAAAGCCACAGGAATACTATAGTTTAACCCTTTCACTGACACACTACCAAACGGTTAACCCTTTCACTGCGACGATACACAGAAGGTTAACCATTTCACTGCCACACAACAGCAGTAACCGTCGGTAGTGTGATAGTAAAGGGTTAACCTTCTGTAGTGTGGCAGTGAAAGGGTTAACTATGGTTCAACCTCCATGCTTTCCCCTCAGAACTTCCTACGTTGCCAGAACAACAAGAACAACTACAACCTGGTCTGCGAGACGCTGCAGTTCCTGGACTGTATCTGTGGAAGCACTACGGGAGGCCTGGGGCTTCTGGGACTGTACATCAACGAGAAGAACGTGGCCCTCATCAACCAGACCGTGGAGAGCCTGACGGAGTACTGCCAGGGGCCCTGCCACGAGAACCAGGTAGATTATGAAGCCAGGGGCCCTGCCACGAGAACCAGGTAGATTATAAAGCCAGGGGCCCTGCCATGGAGAACCAGGTAGATTATAAAGATAGGGGCCCTGCCTTGAGAACCAGGTAGATTATAAAGATAGGGGCCCTGCCTTGAGAACCAGGTAGAATCGGAAGTGGTTGTTTAGTCATCTGAAGGTTTCTGGCTCGATCTCGGCTCTTCCTGGTTTGTGGAAGTGTCACTGAACCGCTAACTGCTCTCTGCACACTTGTGTCAGCTCTCTGCCCCTCAGTGCTTAGGATGGGTCAACCGGGGAAGAATCATATCCCCTCAGTGACTATATAATACAAAGATAAATATATACAGTATATATATTTTATTATATAGCGATCACTGCTAAATTGGCCATCCATGACAATAGAACATACAGTACATACATCCCCTGGTTGTGGCGTAAAACCATGTTGCAAGTGGGCCGGTCCCAATGTCCTTCTCCAGAGCTCGACATCTCGTTCCAAATACGTCATCATGGTTGGATGAGAGACATTCCATGGAACGCTCATAACTGCAGTGCAGGGACTGGTATCTGACAATGCTTAGCAACAGGGCAGTTTTGGTCATTCAGAGAGCACATTTAGTGCACATTTAGTTACGAATGAACCTGATGAAAGGCACTTGCGAAACGCATTCTTCTCCCTTTATTGTGTGAAACAAATTGAATGGAGATGTCAGTCCATGGTTCACATCGTGCGGTCATTTCCTGTGATTCCTGAGAAGAAGCTTTAATTCTTTATGTATGAAGGTTTGGTCTTTGTTTAATCTTACGTTCGAAAGGATTTATGTACAAAAGATATATTGTATGAAAGCAATAACAAACTCAAGGCCGTGCTATATGGTGGTTTATTGCCGCTGGTCAGCTGATCTACGGAATCCGGCCCACGTCTTTGTTCCCACAGCATGCTGGTTCCAATAACAACAATACAGCACTCCCTCATACGTTACTGCTTAACCATTTCACTACCACACTACAACGAGTTAACCCTTTCACTACCACACTACAAAGGGTTAACACTTTCACTACCACACTACAACGAGTTAACCCTTTCACTACCACACTACAAAGGGTTAACACTTCCACTACCACACTACAACGAGTTAACCTTTCACTACCACACTACAGAAGGAAAACCTTTTCACTACCACACTACAAAGAGTTAACCTTTCACTACCACACTACAGAAGGTTAACCCTTTCACTACCACACTACAGAAGGAAAACCTTTTCACTACCACACTACAAAGAGTTAACCTTTCACTACCACACTAGAGAAGGTTAACCCTTTCACTACCACACTACAACGGGTTAACACTTTCACTACCACACTACAAAGGGTTAACACTTTCACTACCACACTACAGAAGGTTAACCCTTTCACTACCACACTACAAAGGGTTAACACTTTCACTACCACACTATATAAGGTCAACCCTTTCGCTACCACACTACAAAGGGTTAACACTTTCACTACCACACTATAAGGTCAACCCTTTCACTAACACACTACACAGGGTTAAAACTACCACACTACAGAAGGTTAACCCTTTCGCTACCACACTACAGAAGGTTAACACGTTCACTACCACACTACAGAATGTTAACCATTTCACTACCACACTATAGAAGATTAACCCTTTCACTACCACACTACATAAGGTTAACCCTAACCCTTTCACTACTACACTACAAAGGGTTAACACTTTCACTAACACACTACAAAGGGTCAACCTTCCATAGTGTGGTAGTGAAAGGGTTAACCTTCTATAGTGTGGTAGTGAAATGGTCAAATCACCTCTCGTCGTTGTCTGTATCTCCCTCTCCAGTGTCTCGTGTTAGTACAGTATAGTACAGTATAGTAATCTCCCTGTCCCTTACAGAACTGCATCGCCACTCACGAGTCCAATGGGATTGACATCATCATCGCCCTGATCCTGAACGACATCAACCCACTGGGGAAGAAGAGGATGGACTTGGTCCTGGAGCTCAAGGTGAGCCGGCTGTCCGTCAGGCTGGGTCTAAAGCCTGGGCCTCAGCTGTCAGGTTCACCTTTCACCCACAGTGATGAATGAGCAATATTGTTGATTGATAGTCGCTGTTCTCAGATATAGTGCGTTGTCTTCATTTGCATGTGAGCCAGTTGGGAGGACACTTTACCAATCATGTCACAGCAATGGCTTCTGATTGGCTGCAGTCAACTTGTTGGAGCAGAGGATGTGATTGGCTGTCGCTGCTCATCAGTCAACTCGTTGGAGCAGAGATGTGATTGGCTGTCGCTGCTCATCAGTCAACTTGTTGGAGCAGAGACTTGATTGGCTGTCGCTGCTCATCAGTCAACCTGCTGGAGTAGAGATTTGATTGACTGTTGCTGCTCTCCAGCCCGCCCCACTCCTCATACTGTAGTTGTACTCCGTTGGCAATTAGTGGAATCTCATTGTTGTCATGTGACTTCAGTAGGAACTGTTACCGGGGCTAGCTTTGGGTTTGGGTCTCTCGGGGGACATTTGTGAGTATCTGTATAGGGCATTAGTAGCAGCACCTCACAGCAAGATTGAATACTACAAAACCGAGCGCTGATGTAAGAGCTGGACAAGTCATTAATCTCAGCTAAGCTAGCTGTACGTAGCCGCCAAACCAAATATCTTTGGATTTTTTTTTTATTTTTTTTTTAAATTTTTTTACAGTGTGGCGCCGATGGGGCTGAGCCGTCTAGAGCAGGATTTGTCTGTATCTCTGTCTGTCTGTATGTCTGTCTCTCTGTCTGTCTCTCTGTCTGTCTCTCTATCTGTATGTCTGTCTCTTTGTATGTGTCTCTCTGTCTGTATGTCTGTCTCTCTGTCCGTATGTCTCTCTGTATGTCTGTCTGTCTGTCTCTCTGTCTGTCTGTATGACTGTCTCTCTGTCTGTCTGTATGTCTGTCTGTCTGTCTCTCTGTATGTCTCTCTGTCTGTCTGTATGTCTGTCTCTCTGTATGTCTGTCTGTCTGTCTGTATCTCTGTATGTCTGTCTGTATCTCTGTATGTCTGTCTGTCTGTCTGTATCTCTGTATGTCTGTCTGTCTGTCTGTCTCTCTGTATGTCTGTCTGTCTGTATCTCTGTCTGTCTCTGTCTGTCTGTCTGTTTGAATGTCTGTCTCTCTGTATGTCTGTCTGTATGTCTGTCTCTCTGTATGTCTGTCTGTCTGTCTGTCTGTCTGTCTGTCTGTCTCTGTCTGTCTGTCTGTCTGTCTGTCTGTTTGAATGTCTGTCTCTATCTGTCTGTCTGTCTGTCTGTCTGTCTGTCTGTCTGTCTGTCTGTCTGTCTGTCTGTCTGTCTCTCTCTGTCTGTCTCTATCTGTATGTCTGTCTCTCTCTCTGTATGTCTGTCTCTCTGTCTATATGTCTGTCTCTCTGTCTGTCTGTATGTCTGTATCTCTGTCTGTCTCTCTGTCTGTCTGTATGTCTGTATCTCTGTCTATATGTCTGTCTATATAATATACATACAAACAATATAACGGCGGGGGGGGGGGGGGCAGACTTGCGTTTCTTCATTACCGGTATCTACTTTATCCCAGTTTTTTTTTCTTACAAAAATCAGTCAATCAATCAATCAATACATGCTATATTCTTAGTTATGCATCTACTTGTGCTCTTAACCCTTTCACCACCGGTTAACTGTCTGTAGTGTGGTAGTGAAAGGGTTAACCTTCTGTAGTGTGGTAGTGAAAGGGTTAACACGTTGCCCTGTGACGGTGAAAGGGTTAACCTTCTGTATTGTCGCCGTGAAAGGGTTAACCCTTTGGTAGTGTGGTAGTGAAAGGGTTAACTGTTCCCCAGTTAAGTTCATCACCTAATCCTTGAACGAGAGCTACTGCTGATTTGGTCTATAAGGCTGGCCACGCTCGTTTGAATGTACTTCAGATCGACCACTACAATTGACCTCTCAAACCCCGCCCTCTTTTCATGATCCTCCAATAACATCTGTTGCTTCTGTTGACTTTGTTTGTCCGAGGGAAGCAACAGTTGTGTCAATTTCCACAATACTGGTGGTTTAAAGAGATCAACTAATTATTCTCAGGATTTCTATGGAAAGATAATAAGCTGGGGCGGCTAGGTGGTGCAGTGGGCAAGGCACTCACCACCAATGCAGGAGACGCTGGGTTTGAGCCCAGCTCTCCGCATTGCTATCAGCTTGACTGGTCGTTCATACTAATA
Source organism: Notolepis coatsorum (assembly GCF_963971535.1). NCBI lineage: Eukaryota > Metazoa > Chordata > Actinopteri > Aulopiformes > Paralepididae > Notolepis > Notolepis coatsorum. The sequence goes on from NW_028172489.1 coordinate 27,107, forward strand.
CAATTGGCAGTATTAGGGGGTGGGAAGCTGATGGGTGGGGATCGGACGTTGTGGACAGCGACTCCTACAGGTCCGTTGGTGCGCCTGCGCAGCAGAATCAGGAAGCGACGGGGGCGGCGTGCCCTCCAAACGCAGACCCCCGCCGCTGAGAGATTGCACTGTGCAGGTGAAAAGATGCGACCGCTGCTTCCTCGAGTATCGGAGGGGACACGTGATGTAAGGCTTAGTCCACATTGCAGCCGGCTTGTGGGAGGCATGGCCTAACAACGTTCGAGACAGGGGAGGGTAGAATTGGACGATATGAAATTGGGATGGGAGAAAAATAGAAAATGGGAGGAAAAAGTAGATAAAAAAAATTAAAATAAAAAGCCTATAATAATCCATAGAAACGTATGTAGGCTATTGTACGTTTATAATTTATTCTATTTATCATTTGATGCAAGATTCCCTCTGGAATGAAACAAAATCTGAAGGTAGCTGGGAATGGCTGGAAGTCCTTGCAGAACACGATAAATCAATCTCTTTAATATCATTGCGATATGGTCTCCAAAAAAAACTCCAAAGTTAGACAACCCTATGATAATATTTCCATGTGACATAGCTATAAAACCCTCCATAAAACCCTCTGGGCATCAGTGGTGTGTCTCTACCTTCTTGCCCGCTATGGCATAACCCAACTTTTCCAGCTGGGGGCAAAACAGCAAACAACCATATATGGTGGCACTATAATGTATACGGCGTAGGCCAGTTTATACGGGACGACTTCCCTCTACTCGGCTCAAAGTGGATTACGGCTCGTGTGACTCCTCCGTCTGACCAAATTAGGGCAATACTGAGATGTTTGTCACATAATATGGGCCCGGGCAGGAAGTCCTAGAGTACCACCAGCTCAGAGTGGCAGTTGGAGGGGGGGTTGGCAGTTGGGAAAAGGGGGGGAGGGGGGGGGGGGGGGGGTTCTCCAACCTCTATATAGGCTGTCTGGACCTCCTCCTCTCCTGGCTGGAACACTGTCAATTAGCTTAGCTGGGAAAATTATTTAAAAGGTTTAAAAACAATACAAGTGAAAAGTCTACATAGACTTGGGCCCGTTTTGGACTCCATATTCCAAAATTAACAAAAATTGACCCGACGCAATCTGATCTCGTGGCATAATTGCGGTGAAGCGGCCGCACTTTATCATTATTTACCCAGTAGTGAGGAGCCCGCGGACTCGGGTGGTCGGATGGCGAGTTCAAGGATATCAAACATCTAAATTCAAACAGCTCTTTGTAGCACCGGCCTGTCTGGTCACCAAACGGAGCCTCTTCAGGAAGTGGAAAGTTTGCAGAGTGCATTTTCCTCAAGCACCCGGGGACTCGCGTCTGTTTGCTTTGGAAAGAGAAACCGAAAGAGCTTAAAAAAAGATCTTATCGCTCACACATTCATATTTCACAACTGAGAACGGCGCGGTGGAAAGTCTCCTGCAACCGTTCCTTCTCTTCTTCGAGTTCAAGTTTCGAGTTTCTTTATTAGTCGTCGTACGAAAATACGGAATACTTTTATATGAAATGCTTTGTCCCGTTTTGCCCCTGAGAGTGTGCTAGATAAAAAATAGATAAAGTATAAAATAGAAAGTCAAAAGTACGTAAACAAGTGTAAACAAAAGTGTTCAATATACATATATATACAATATACAATACAGAGTAGAAAAAATTTGTAACTGAGTTACAATACAATATACAGTACAATGCAGAAATGGGATGAGGTACAACTTAGGGTAAGGTGCAATGAGGTATGAGTTGTAGTGCAAATCTCTTTACCAATACATATAAAGTGTCTAAAGTGGGTAAAGTGGGTGCTACAGTGAGTTGTTTGTTTAAAGTGAGTGTCTGTACATGTGGATGTGTGTGCTGTGAGTGTATTTGATGGTTTGTTACATAGTGTTATTGTCATTGAGCGAGCATCCTGATGGCCTGGGGATAGAAGCTCCTTCTGAGTAGGGTTGGGGAACCGAGAACCGGTTCTAATAGGAACCGGAATCGATCAAATCCAAATGATGCCCAACCCTCTCTCTCTCTCTCTCTCTCTCTCTCTCTCTCTCTCTCTCTCTCTCTCAGAACAACGCCTCCAAGCTGCTGCTGGCCATCATGGAGAGTCGTCACGACAGTGAGAACGCAGAGCGGATCCTTTACAACATGAGGCCCAAGGAGCTGGTGAGGAGGAGGAGCGGATGTTTGGTCCTAATGTCTGGATGATCCAGTGATGGTGATACTGTACTGTTCAAAACACCACTGTAACTACAGTAGCTGCCTTCTGCAGCTCCACGTCCCATGTCTGTCACCGTTAGGGTTGGGCACCGAGAACCGGTTCTAATAGGAACCGGTTCCTAACTTCCGGTTCTGGAACCGGAAGTCACATATTTGCATTTCGATTCTTAATTTCGATTCTATTAATTTACTTTGTTAACACTATGGGTGCCGGAGGTTAAATTCATGATATACCATGGGTTGCCGGCTCTATTTGTCTATGGAGAAGTTCCCCTTCTTTGCATGGCTATAACCTTTTAAATTCTATTGCTACATTGCCATTATTAGGGCCCATTCAAAGTCCTATATGTATTGTTCATTGTGTAGCAACGTTAAACTTTTTCATTCACATATTCATAGTAAAGTATGGTCTAATGTATAAGTATGTTTTCATCTCTTTCTGCAGCTTTCTCCAGAACGTGATCTATAGCCCCAAATGCATTATATTGATGATGAAATACAGTTTGATGGCAATCGGGGCGATATAAAAAATTTCAATTGGACGTACTTCTAGAATGATCTACGTATGATCTGATGATGACCGGATGGGCGGGGGATCGTTTATAATTCCGTGGGCAGCGTTATATCATTCATCTAGTGTGGGTCATATGTTCATCATAACAGTTTATATGGAACACGTTCAAGAATAACGCTGAATCTTACCGGATCTTCCTCGCGCCGTTGGACGATCAGCGTGGTGTAGACCGTTTTCGATTATGGGATGTTTATCCTGATGAACCATTTCCAGCTTGTATAATACTATATACGTCCAAATCATGTTGTTTATCGAGTTATTGGCAATGGATCGCTATATATTGTGACGAGCCAGAGTGCCGGCAGCCAAACCGAGTGCCCGGAAGTAATATGGCCGACCAGCACAACCTCCACAGCACTTCCTGTTTGGCGATTGCGCCGATCGGCCACCAGATGGCGCTCCTGAACCGCCAGAGAGCTCAGTGGGTCCTCCTGGTGGATCTCAGGCCAGCGGAGGGGAAATATGAATCCGATCACAGATTTTTGAAATATTGATATTAAAGACGCTGTAAAGCGTCCTTCGGCAACTTGAGCATGGCCGGGAATGACGCTGTAAAGCGTTTCCCAGCAGTTAAAGTGTTAATTAATACCCTAGTTACAGTACAGCAACCAAATTAAACTGTATCAAGTCAATTGACAATGTGAATAGTATGAAAAAAATTAAAGATAAAAAAAAATATATATATATATATAATTTCCTGCGAAATAAACTGTGACCTGTTTTGACCTGCACCTCAAAGAATCGAGAATCGTTTAGAACAGGAATCGAAATGGAGAATCGGAAATCGGAACCGGAATCGATCAAATCCAAATGATGCCCAACCCTAGTCACCCGTCCCACGACACTACAACCATCACACTCTTCAAGACTGTGTGTGCATGTGTGTGTGCGTGTGTGTGCGTGTGTGTGTGTGTGTGTGTGTGTGCGTGTGTGTGTGTGTGTGTGTGTGTGTGTGTGTGTGTTCCCAACTTAATTATAAAATCGGGGACACGTTTCGAGTACAAATCATTTGACAAAAACACTGTCCCCAATTTTATTTATGGCTTCATGATTAGTGGCAAAGGAGTGAAATGTCTCCAATTTTAACGAATGTGTGTGTGTGTGTGTGTGTGTGTGTGTGTGTGTGTCGTGCACAGGTGGAAGTGATAAGAAGGCCTATCTGCAGGGAGAGATAGAGTTCCAGGACACGGAGGAAGAGGAGGATAACAGCGAGGAAGAGGACCACGATGCTGCCTCTCCCCGAACGTCGGACACAACATCTACATCCTCGCTCACCAGGTAACAGGGAAGACCGACGGCACATCCTGGGTATTTATGTGGCCTTATGGGCTGTCCCCTCTTATGTCTTGTCTCCATTAGCTATGTTCAGCCTGGCTGGGCTAGCCATGGTCTAGCATGGTATGGTATAGTTGGGTTGTGAATGTGTGAGTGAATGGGTGAATGTGAGGCATAAATTGTTAAAGCGCTTTGGATAAAAGCGCTATATAAATGCAGTCCATTTTCCATTTAGGTCTGGCCAGGTTGTGAAAGGTGCCTGTCCAGCCAGGGTCCAGCCAGGTTTTGCCAGGTTCTAAAGACAATTGAGATGCTCACTGTGTGCCACACAGGCCACAGCACAGCTAAACCCTGGCTAGTGGAGACAAGGCCACAGCACGGCTAAACCAGGCTAGTGGAGACAAGGCCACAGCACGGCTAAACCCTGGCTAGTGGAGACAAGGCCACAGCACGGCTAAACCCTGGCTAGTGGAGACAAGGCCACAGCACGGCTAAACCCTGGCTAGTGGAGACAAGGCCACAGCACGGCTAAACCCTGGCTAGTGGAGACAAGGCCACAGCACGGCTAAACCTGGCTAGTGGAGACAAGGCCACAGCACGGCTAAACCCTGGCTAGTGGAGACAAGGCCACAGCATGGCTAAACCCTGGCTAGTGGAGACAAGGCCACAGCACGCTAAACCCTGGCTAGTGGAGACAAGGCCACAGCACGGCTAAACCCTGGCTAGTGGAGACAAGGCCACAGCACGGCTAAACCCCTGGCTAGTGGAGACAAGGCCACAGCACGGCTAAACCCTGGCTAGTGGAGACAAGGCCACAGCACGGCTAAACCCTGGCTAGTGGAGACAAGGCCACAGCACGGCTAAACCCTGGCTAGTGGAGACAAGGCCACAGCACGGCTAAACCCTGGCTAGTGGAGACAAGGCCACAGCACGGCTAAACCCTGGCTAGTGGAGACAAGGCCACAGCACGGCTAAACCCTGGCTAGTGGAGACCAAGGCCACAGCACGGCTAAACCCTGGCTAGTGGAGACAAGGCCACAGCACGGCTAAACCTGGCTAGTGGAGACAAGGCCACAGCACGGCTAAACCCTGGCTAGTGGAGACAAGGCCACAGCACGGCTAAACCCTGGCTAGTGGAGACAAGGCCACAGCACGGCTAAACCCTGGCTAGTGGAGACAATGCTATAGTATAGAAGCCTTGTATTTAATGTTGTGTAGCTGTTGCTCTTCCAACATGGTGGCCTGTAACCATGCATTGATATTCCATTACACCATATTTGATCT
>NW_028172488.1:0-15000 GCF_963971535.1 Notolepis coatsorum
TAATAGTACCAGACCATGTAGTGTGTACTAATAGTACTAGAACATGTATTGTGTACTAATAGTACTAGAGCATGTAGTGTGTACTAATAGTACTAGAACATGTATTGTGTACTAATAGTACTAGAGCATGTAGTGTGTGTACTAATAGTACTAGAGCATGTAGTGTGTGTACTAATAGTACTAGAGCATGTAGTGTGTACTAATAGTAACATAGCCTTTAGTGTGTACTAATAGTACTAGAACATGTAGTGTGTACTAATAGTAACAGAGCCTGTAGTGTGTACTAATAGTACTAGAACATGTAGTGTGTACTAATAGTACTAGAGCATGTATTGTGTACTAATAGTACTATAGCATGTAGTGTGTACTAATAGTACTAGAGCATGTAGTGTGTACTAATAGTACTAGAACATGTAGTGTGTACTAATAGTACTAGAACATGTATTGTGTACTAATAGTACTAGAACATGTAGTGTGTACTAATAGTACTAGAACATGTAGTGTGTACTAATAGTACTAGAACATGTAGTGTGTGTACTAATAGTACTAGATCATGTAGTGTGTACTAATAGTACTAGAACATGTAGTGTGTACTAATAGTACTAGAGCATGTAGTGTGTACTAATAGTACCAGAGCATGTAGTGTGTACTAATAGTACTAGAGCATGTAGTGTGTACTAATAGTACTAGAACATGTAGTGTGTACTAATAGTACTAGAACATGTAGTGTGTGTACTAATAGTACTAGAAGGAAGGCTAAGAGAATTATTAAGGACTCGAGCCACCCGAACAACTGCCTCTTTGAACTGCTGCGGTCAGGCAAGCGATACCGGAGTCTTAAGGCGAGCACAGAAAGACTCAGAAGAAGCTTCTATCCCCAGGCCATCAGGCTGCTAAACGAACAATAAACACTATGCAACAACCATCAAATGCACACAGCACACACACCCACACGCACACACTCACTCAAACAAACAACACACTGCAGCACCCACTCTCCACACTTTAGATCACACAAACACACTTTACACTTTATATTTATTGATAAAGGATTTGCACTACAACTCATACACCTACTGTGAATTGTACCTAAATTGCACCTCGTCCCATTTCTGCCTTGCACTATATAGTATTGTATATTAGTACACTGCACAGTATTGTATATTGTATGGTAATTACGTCTATTCTGCATCGAACATTGTACATATGTCTAAACTGAACACTGTGACCTCATTTTTTACTTCTAATTTTACTATGTTATTTTATTTCATACTTATCTTGTCTTGCACAGTCTCTGGAGCGTAACAGTAAGAAGCATTTTGTATAAAAGTATTCTGTACTTCTGTATGACAAATATTAAAGAAACTTGAAACTTGAAACTTGTAGTGTGTGTACTAATAGTACTAGAGCATGTAGTGTGTACTAACAGTACTAGATCATGTATTGTGTACTAATAGTACTAGAGCATGTAGTGTGTACTAATAGTACTAGAACATGTAGTGTGTACTAATAGTACTAGAACATGTAGTGTGTGTACTAATAGTACTAGAACATGTAGTGTGTGTACTAATAGTACTAGAACATGTAGTGTGTACTAATAGTACTAGAACATGTATTGTGTACTAATAGTACTAGAACATGTAGTGTGTACTAATAGTACTAGAACATGTAGTGTGTACTAATAGTAATAGAACATGTAGTGTGTACTAATAGTACCAGAGCATATAGTGTGTACTAATAGTACTAGAACATGTATTGTGTACTAATAGTACTAGAGCATATAGTGTGTACTAATAGTACTAGAACATGTATTGTGTACTAATAGTACTAGAACATGTAGTGTGTGTACTAATAGTAACAGAGCATGTAATGTGTACTAATAGTACCAGAGCATGTTGTGTGTACTAATAGTACCAGAGCCTGTAGTGTGTACTAATAGTACCAGAACATGTAGTGTGTACTAATGGTACCAGAACATGTATTGTGTACTAATAGTACCAGAACATGTAGTGTGTACTAATAGTACCAGAACATGTAGTGTGTACTAATAGTACCAGAACATGTAGTGTGTACTAATAGTACCAGAGCATGTAGTGTGTACTAATAGTACCAGAACATGTAGTGTGTACTAATAGTACCAGAACATGTAGTGTGTACTAATAGTACCAGAACATGTAGTGTGTACTAATAGTACCAGAACATGTAGTGTGTACTAATAGTAACAGAACATGTAGTGTGTACTAATAGTACCAGAGCATGTAGTGTGTACTAATAGTACCAGAGCATGTTGTGTGTACTAATAGCACCAGAGCATGTAATGTGTGTACTAATAGTACTAGAACATTTAGTGTGTACTAATAGTACCAGAGCATGTAGTGTGTGTACTAATAGTACAGTAGTAGAACATGTATTGTGTACTAATAGTACCAGAGCATGTAGTGTGTACTAATAATACTAGAACATGTATTGTGTACTAATAATACTAGAACATGTAGTGTGTACTAATAGTACTAGAACATGTAGTGTGTGTACTAATAGTACTAGAACATGTCTTGTGTACTAATAGTACTATAGCATGTAGTGTGTACTAATAATACTAGAACATGTAGTGTGTACTAATAGTACTAGAGCATGTATTGTGTACTAATAGTAATAGAACATGTAGTGTGTACTAATAGTACCAGAGCATAGTGTGTACTAATAGTACTAGAACATGTATTGTGTACTAATAATACTAGAACATGTAGTGTGTACTAATAGTACTAGAACATGTAGTGTGTGTACTAATAGTACTAGAACATGTCTTGTGTACTAATAGTACTATAGCATGTAGTGTGTGTACTAATAGTACTAGAACATGTATTGTGTACTAATAGTACCAGAGCATGTAGTGTGTGTACTAATAGTACTAGAACATGTATTGTGTACTAATAGTAACAGAGCATGTAGTGTGTACTAATAGTACCAGAGCATGTAGTGTGTACTAATAGTAACAGAGCATGTAATGTGTACTAATAGTACCAGAGCATGTTGTGTGTATTAATAGTACCAGACCATGTAGTGTGTACTAATAGTACTAGAACATGTATTGTGTACTAATAGTACTAGAGCATGTAGTGTGTACTAATAGTACTAGAACATGTATTGTGTACTAATAGTACTAGAGCATGTAGTGTGTGTACTAATAGTACTAGAGCATGTAGTGTGTGTACTAATAGTACTAGAGCATGTAGTGTGTACTAATAGTAACATAGCCTTTAGTGTGTACTAATAGTACTAGAACATGTAGTGTGTACTAATAGTAACAGAGCCTGTAGTGTGTACTAATAGTACTAGAACATGTAGTGTGTACTAATAGTACTAGAGCATGTATTGTGTACTAATAGTACTAGAGCATGTGGTGTGTACTAATAGTACTAGAGCATGTAGTGTGTACTAATAGTACTAGAGCATGTAGTGTGTACTAATAGTACTAGAACATGTAGTGTGTACTAATAGTACTAGAACATGTATTGTGTACTAATAGTACTAGCACATGTAGTGTGTACTAATAGTACTAGAACATGTAGTGTGTACTAATAGTACTAGAACATGTAGTGTGTGTACTAATAGTACTAGATCATGTAGTGTGTACTAATAGTACTAGAACATGTAGTGTGTACTAATAGTACTAGAGCATGTAGTGTGTACTAATAGTACCAGAGCATGTAGTGTGTACTAATAGTACTAGAGCATGTAGTGTGTACTAATAGTACTAGAACATGTAGTGTGTACTAATAGTACTAGAGCATGTAGTGTGTACTAATAGTACCAGAGCATGTAGTGTGTACTAATAGTACTAGAGCATGTAGTGTGTACTAATAGTACTAGAACATGTAGTGTGTGTACTAATAGTACTAGAGCATGTAGTGTGTACTAACAGTACTAGATCATGTATTGTGTACTAATAGTACTAGAGCATGTAGTGTGTACTAATAGTACTAGAACATGTAGTGTGTACTAATAGTACTAGAACATGTAGTGTGTGTACTAATAGTACTAGAACATGTAGTGTGTGTACTAATAGTACTAGAACATGTAGTGTGTACTAATAGTACTAGAACATGTATTGTGTACTAATAGTACTAGAACATGTAGTGTGTACTAATAGTACTAGAACATGTAGTGTGTACTAATAGTAATAGAACATGTAGTGTGTACTAATAGTACCAGAGCATATAGTGTGTACTAATAGTACTAGAACATGTATTGTGTACTAATAGTACTAGAGCATATAGTGTGTACTAATAGTACTAGAACATGTATTGTGTACTAATAGTACTAGAACATGTAGTGTGTGTACTAATAGTAACAGAGCATGTAATGTGTACTAATAGTACCAGAGCATGTTGTGTGTACTAATAGTACCAGAGCCTGTAGTGTGTACTAATAGTACCAGAACATGTAGTGTGTACTAATGGTACCAGAACATGTATTGTGTACTAATAGTACCAGAACATGTAGTGTGTACTAATAGTACCAGAACATGTAGTGTGTACTAATCGTACCAGAACATGTAGTGTGTACTAATAGTACCAAAGCATGTAGTGTGTACTAATAGTACCAGAACATGTAGTGTGTACTAATAGTACCAGAACATGTAGTGTGTACTAATAGTACCAGAACATGTAGTGTGTACTAATAGTACCAGAACATGTAGTGTGTACTAATAGTACCAGAGCATGTAGTGTGTACTAATAGTACCAGAGCATGTTGTGTGTACTAATAGCACCAGAGCATGTAATGTGTGTACTAATAGTACTAGAACATTTAGTGTGTACTAATAGTACCAGAGCATGTAGTGTGTGTACTAATAGTACAGTAGTAGAACATGTATTGTGTACTAATAGTACCAGAGCATGTAGTGTGTACTAATAATACTAGAGCATGTAGTGTGTGTACTAATAGTACAGTAGTAGAACATGTAGTGTGTACTATTAGTAGTAATAATAATAACTTTTTGTATAGCACTTTTCATACAGAAGTTGCAGTTCAAAGTGCTTCACAACAGTGAAAAATACAGGCATAATAGTAACAGAGTGTGTACTAATAGTACCAGAACAAGCGTGCTGACCTTAGTCATGTCGGAAGTTCAGGAGTTGAGAGGGATTTTCTTAAGGGGATCTTTAGGAAAGTGTGCGTGTGTGTGTGTGTGTGTGTGTGTGTGTGTGTGTGTGTGTGTGTGTGTGTGTGTGTGTGTGTGTGTGTGTGTGTGTGTGTGTGTGTGTGTGTGTGTGTGTGTGTGTGTGTGTGTGTGTGTGTGTGTGTGTGAGTGTGTGTGTGTGTGTGTGTGTGCGTGCGTGCTTGTGTGTGTGTGTGAGTGTGTGTGTGTGCGTGCGTGCGTGGTTGCGTGCATGCGTGCGTGCGTGCGAGAGAGAGAGAGAGAGAGAGAGAGAGAGAGAGAGAGAGAGAGAGAGAGAGAGAGAGAGAGAGAGAGAGAGAGAGAGAGAGAGAGAGAGAGAGAGAGAGAGAGAGGGTAGGCTAAGCTCCACTGATTCACAGCAGATGTGAGAGGCTTGGGGTGTCTGGATGCTCCAAGAGGCCCCCAATGCAGAGCAGGCTCTAGTCCTAGAAAGTGCTCAAGCGACTTCACGCATGTCTGACACGAACGTCTCTACTGCACATCCCTCTGTCCCCCAAAGGTTAGGAGCATCAGGTCAATTTATAGACTGTTCATCTACTCTGAAATTAACAGAATAGGGTGGTTGTGGAGTAGATGAGTGTCAATGTAGTCATCACTATGTGCCACCAGAGGGCAGCAGTGAGCTGTAAGCGAGTCCTCAGTGGTACAGTATGTAGTTCATCTTCTTTCATAGAATCTTTGCAGTTTAAAGCGTTTTATATTCTATCAGAGCCTATCGCACAGTGTTGGGGAAATTACAGTAAAAACGAATTATGTTTAATAAATTCATTATTATTATTATTTATTTTTACCAAACTACTAACTACTTCTCAGTGAAATAAACTAAATTATATCTAAACTACTCTGTAGTAAATTAAAAAAAATACATTTATTACATTTTTTAAATTTAAATGAAAGAAAAACGTTTCAAACAGTTTATCCTATGATAAAGTGGTTCAGCTTCATCCACATAAAATGATCCGTTTGGAGCCATATAGTCTCGGGTACAGCATCGATCTCATATAGATATAGGTGCATCTCATATACTGTACTGTATCATTTTAACAACTCACGTCAGGTATTTGATGCAGTGGCCAGAGCTGGTCCTCTGTTAGATGTGTCGGAGGGTGGAGGTTGAGGGTGGAGGACGCGTGGACACGGAATATCTGCTGTGGTGGAATCAAGGGGACATGAATCTGAATGAGAAAAGAATTATGCAAAAAACTGTAAGGGAATTAAGTTTATAATTAGCTATATTAACTAAGAGACCAAGAAAGTAGTTAAATACAAAAAAAACGTTTAAGATTTAGATTTTGTTCATTTACCAGTTAACTGCTGCACAATGTTGTTGAATGAGTTAGTTAATTAATTCATTAATGAATCAGTTAGCTAACTGAGTAAGACCTCATATCTCCATTGACTTGTAAAATGTACTTTATTCTCACATAGTTACCATTAAAACCCAGTCGTCGCACAATGTCTCCTGTTTCAGTACAAACTGAATGAATCTCAAGAAGGTCCCTGTGAAAGTGAACATGATGATACGTTTTTTTTTTTTTTTTTTTTTTTTTTTACTTAACTAGAGAGTCAACTAAACTTCAGCCGGAGGCCCTGCACGATACGCTGCCTTTCAGCCGGAGGCCCTGTACGATACGCTGCCTTTCAGCCGGAGGCCCTGTACGATACGCTGCCTTTCAGCCGGAGGCCCTGTACGATACGCTGCCTTTCAGCCGGAGGCCCTGTACGATACGCTGCCTTTCAGCCGGAGGCCCTGTACGATACGCTGCCTTTCAGCCGGAGGCCCTGTACGATACGCTGCCTTTCAGCCGGAGGCCCTGTACGATACGCTGCCTTTCAGCCGGAGGCCCTGTACGATACGCTGCCTTTCAGCCGGAGGCCCTGTACGATACGCTGCCTTTCAGCCGGAGGCTCTGTACGATACGCTGCCTTTCAGCCGGAGGCCCTGTATGATACGCTGCCTTTCAGCCGGAGGCCCTGTACGATACGCTGCCTTTCAGCCGGAGGCCCTGTACGATACGCTGCCTTTCAGCCGGAGGCCCTGTACGATACGCTGCCTTTCAGCCGGAGGCCCTGTACGATACGCTGCCTTTCAGCCGGAGGCCCTGTACGATACGCTGCCTTTCAGCCGGAGGCCCTGTACGATACGCTGCCTTTCAACCGGAGGCCCTGTACGATACGCTGCCTTTCAGCCGGAGGCCCTGTACGATACGCTGCCTTTCAGCCGGAGGCCCTGTACGATACGCTGCCTTTCAGCAAAAGGGAAAATAACTTTGTTTCCTGATGGACGCTCATGTACCTTTTAGAACGGCTTTCGTGGTGATGGAACCCACCCAACGCAAAGGACCATTGATTCATTGAAAACTTTATTAACAGATTGCAGAATGGGTACAATACAGTACGGCTCAATACAAACAACTGCTAAGAGGATGCAGACCAGAAAAATACTTTCGTCTTGTTTACATGAGGGTCCTCCATTTTTTATTCATCAAGACATTTATGACATACAAGACATAATAATATACAGTACAGTATAAGAAAAAAGAGAGATCATAAAAAAAGATATACAGTACATCCGAAGGGGAAGAAACTGTACATTGGAACTTGAACCATATGAACTTCAATATTAGTAGAAATGTGGAAGACACTCTAATTGGAGGTGAATATTTAGTGTTCTTTGTGTTCTGCTGCTATTTCCCATGGATATCTACTAACCTTTAAGACACATTTCATTCATTCGTTGCACTTGCTGGGTAACATTACATTTTGTTTATGAATTAAAATTGTAATTGTTTCTGTCTTTTAGGAATAAAAGGCCATAAAGAGGCCATATTGTTTTTTTTTCGTGTTTTAGTGCATTATAGCTGGAGGTGCAGGTAGAACATCTGCAGATTTACAAAATCCAAAGGGAGTTATTCTCCCACAGAAATCCCTGTTCCTGAACTGCTTGAAATCCCTGGTTTGTAGTCAGGGGTGCAGTGCTCATGCCACGCGGTACCACGCCGTTCCACCTCCTTTCTGAGCAGAAGCGCGCGCACGCACATGCACGCACGTGCACACAAAAATGTGTTTCTCAACTTTCACTCGACTCATCGTGCCGTGCGCCAAGTACAGGTACTCACCTACTTGTCTTTGCATAACAATAGCATGACAATTAGGGGTGGGAATCACCAGAGGCCTCACGATACGATACTATCACGATACTTGAGTCACGATACAATAGTATTGCAATACTAAATGTATTGCGATATTAATATTGCGATATATTGCGATTTATTACCTTTTTTCAACTGCAAAGTAAAACTTTGTCAACATGTTTTATCTAATAAAATTAAGTTCAGTCTGTTCATCTCACTTCAATAATTTTTATTGCAGAACATGGCATTTTCTCAAGCAGACACATGCAAACACTGTAATCTGTGTTGCATGTACCTGACAAACTGAACTGTTTGTATTACAGTCATATTACAACTTAACTGAATGCACATGTGTGTGTGTGTGTGTGTGTGTGTGTGTGTGTGTGTGTGTGTGTGTGTGTGTGTGTGTGTGTGTGTGTGTGTGTGTGTGTGTGTGTGTGTGTGTGTGTGTGTGTGTGTGTGTGTGTGTGTGTGTGTGTGTGTGTGTGTGTGTGTGTGTGTGTGTGTGTGTGTGTGGACTACTGTGTGTGTGTGGACTACTGTGTGTGTGTGGACTACTGTACTATACTGTACAGTATCGCCACGCAAAGTATCTTGTTACTACTACGTATCGATATTTTCCCCCACCCCTAATAACAATAGCATAACAAAGAACGAGAAGAGCAAAACCAAAATACAAGCCATGTACCAATTGGTGGGGGTTTGCTTGAGCTGTGGAACCTCTCACTATGTGACAAATGGTCCCGACTGGAAGGATGAAACATTTCTTAAGTTGTGCTTCAGAAGGAAACTGTCCTTCTGTAAACTGTAAGTTACATTGTTAATTTAGTTTGTATTTACTTTTCTAGTTTAAGTTAATTCAATTAAAGAAATTGTAACTACAATGTATCTACAATTACATTTAAAACATTGTTTGTTTTTCCACCATATCTGTTGACAATATAATTTCTTTATATATTGAAGGCTACATCCTGCTACTTTTTTCAGCTTCTCTATTTCAAGGCAATATTTACAAAAACTAAACTAAAACTAGTAATTTCCTATACAAACATGTTTCCTACTATTTATGCATAATAATCATTCTAATCATAATGCTGGTCGGAGCTGTTCTGTGCGCACGCGAGGGAACATTTATGCGCATGCGTGCACGTGACGTCATTAAAACACAGTGCAACCACTTATGAAATCACCACTGCACCACTGTTTGTAGTCCAGTCTTTCTTGCTAGAATGCCTAGAAAAAGAGTCTATTGATGTCTATTGTTGTTCACTCTTGCAATAAAGAAAACCCATACGCTCTGGTGTGACTCCTGTACGTGTGTCCATTTGTCAAGATGGTGTCTCGCTCATAAAAGGTTTTATTTTATTTATCTTTTTCCACCTTAAAGGTTTGATAAAACATGTTTCTGACAACATTTTAGGCGTGAAATGAAATATGCAATTGCTGGATCTGATCTGACACTATACCATAGTGTCTTTATACCTGTATCACTGTACATATTAATACTACAACTCTGTACATACATATGATTGGCACCATTACTCAATAGCACTAATTTATATATTTTATACCCAGTTTAGTCACCTGTACACTGTATATTACTATTGCACTTTACTGTTACATTTGCACTCTGGTTGGATGCCAAACTTCTCTTTTGTACTATACTTGTGCTGTATAATAACAATACATTTGAATCTAATCTAATCTAGTTTTACAGTTTGATCTGGACTTTGTGAACCAGGAAGTGCAGCTCATATTAATTTAAAGAGACTGTTTGAGGCTGACTGAGCCTGACTGCTGAGTGACTCAGCCTGTACAGATGTAACAACGTGCCTCTTTTTTTTTACCATAAAACATGCACATGTAAATAGACCACTGGGTCTATTAAACTGGGAAATGGCCATAATATGGGCTCTTTAATGATAGTCAAACAAATTATAATCAGAAGAGAAATAATTTGAATTGTTTCATGACATTTCATTATTTATTTACATTTACACTTATTTGTAAAACTAAATCTAGCATAACGATTTATACACAATTCTGTAATAATTAAAGGGCTACTTGTTCATAATTCAAGCATGTGTGAAGATATCAAACTTGTCAACAGTTCTATTCTTAATCTTAGTCCTGGAACCTTCTCACCAAAATCACTTGTCTCTGGCCCACTGGCCTCAGCCCTCCCTCCCTCCCTCCCTCCCTCCCTCCCTCCCTCCCTCCCTCCCTCCCTCCCTCCCTCCCTCCCTCCCTCCCTCCCTCCCTCCCTCCCTCCCTCTTCACCTCCCAGGTCTCACCCCTCACCCATTCCTCCCCTCCCTCCCTCCCCACGGTGTACCTTTTGTCCCTGTGTGAATATTTGACATTGTTGCTGCCGCTGGTGCGTGATGCGGGGACTGAGCTCTCATTGTGTGTCTTCGCCGTGTGGGCGCTGTGGTATGTGGGCCTTCGGTGTGTAGTGTGGCGCGACACGCGTGTGCCCTACTGACGCCAGCCTGCCTGCCTGTTCGCCCGCCCGCCCGTCTGTCTGACGGTGTGCGTCTGTACGGTCACACCTGACCGGCACCGACACGGCCCCCATGCCGTGCCGTCCTACTGTGTCCTCTGGGCACGGTGCCCTGGACATTCCTTGAATCCCTGCTACAGTGTGTTCACTTGTCCCCTGGTCCCCGAGATCTGTCCCCCTGTCCCCCTCAGGCTCTGGTGTTCTCCTTGATGCCGTGTAATGACCCGCAGACATGTTGTGTCGCTCTGGACCCAGAGAAGAAGGAGTATTGTGGGCCCTGGGGGATATTCTGTGGTTATGTTCCCTGCACTAGAGCTAATTAATTCTACCTAGACCTATAATTTTGAGCTGTTTGTGTTATTGCAGTATGGCACTTGGAAAGTACTGTGTGGAAGCATGTGGCTTTGAAACATGCTGCGTTGGTTTATTGTAAAAGACAGTGTATGGTGATATTATAGTGCAGTGTAGCGTAAGCCGTGGTATTTAGTGTCTCAGAGGTGAAAAGTTGAAGCTGGTGTTGACCTTCTAGAGAGACGGCTTAGTTCTGAAGTCAGACACAGGCCAACGGCACAGGGAAGGATATTCTCAAGTTCCTCTCTCCATCCCTCCCTCTTCCCTCCCTCTCTCCGGCTCTCCATCCTTCCCTCTCTCTCTCCATCCATCCCTCCCTCCCTCTGTCCGTCCCTCCATCACCCCCTCTCTCCCCTCCCACACGGAAGCAATTAGTGGCCTGATAAGACGTGATAAGACACTGTACATATTTCCATCGTTTTATCTTGTTTGTTTGTTTCCCTCCTCATGACGAAAGTCTAGTGTCCTCTGTGTCACGCCTGTTAAATCACAGCCACATCTCATCTGGGAGCGAGGAGATCGAGACTGAAAGAGAAAGAGAGACGGAGAGACAGAGAGAGAGAGAGAGAGAGAGAGAGAGAGAGAGAGAGAGAGAGAGAGAGAGAGACTGAGTGGGGCCTCATGTTTATCGCTATAAGGGAGTTGAATTCCAGATGGAGAGATAATGGAGAAAACAAGCAAACAAAGAGGCAAAAATAGAAGGAGGCAGACAGAGAGAAGCTCAGGGTAGACGACAGAGAGAAGCTCAGGGTAGACGACAGAGAGAAGCTCAGGGTAGACGACAGAGAGAAGGAGAAGCTCAGGGTAGACGACAGAGAGAAGCTCAGGGTAGACGACAGAGAGAAGCTCAGGGTAGACGACAGAGAGAAGCTCAGGGTAGACGACAGAGAGAAGGAGAAGCTCAGGGTAGACGATATATATATTTGTATACATTTTGTACCGTGCTGTTTCATATGTAATGTACTGTTTGTAAACGTTGCTAATTGTATTGTTTTTAATATCTCCCTGCCCACGGACCGCGGATGTAAATGAGCTATCCGGCTAACTCCCCTGCCCAACGCTTGTGTTGTGCACGGCCCCCCCCCCCCGTTAAATAAACCAGTCAACTAAACTAAACTAAACCGTGCCCCAGGGGCCTATAGCTGCAGGGCAAGACTGTGCACCCACAAGTCACCAGAGAGAGAGAGAGAGAGAGAGATGGAGAAAAACAGATAGGGAGTGAGAGAGAGCGTGAGAGATGGAGAAAGACAGAGTGAGAGAGAGATGGAGAAAGAGGAAGAGCGTGTGTGCATATGCACTCATATTCCTGTGTGTCTCTGATCACACAAGAATCGCACACTTGTTTGTTATTTTTCTAACGTCTCTTCTCTTCTCTTTCCTCCAGTATGCGTCCCTCTGAAAGAGAAGTGTAATAACCACGGGACACGTTTTAAATGTCTCATCCCAGCCGGTTAATGCCCCCCCCCCCCCCCCCCCCCACCCACCCTCCGCCAACTGATCAGTATTCTACTTTACACTAAAACAACATGACCCCGAATTCAAACCCCAAACTAAACGTAACCTTCTTCCAGCCCATCGCAGTAAGAAAATAGACAGCGTAAAGATACGAGGCCAACGGCAGGAGTGGAATCATGCTTCCCTCCGCTCTCCATCTGGTTCAGTTTTGGAGTGGTTGTGATAACCTCAGCCTGACCCCTGATTGGTCTAATCTCACCCTCATCTAACTCCGCTCGGTCAGCTGACTGAACGTGGCTACCCCATTGGCCGGGGCACTACTAAGGAAGAGGGATTTGTTTAGCATTGTGTTGGGTTAACAGTTAGCCAGTGAGAAGTTTAGTCTACTGTCTGAAACCATGGCAAAACTTCAAAACACTGCAACCGAAAGAATGTTGAGGGTAAGAATTCATAGAGCGAAACATTTTGTGTTTCCCAGGCAGCATTAAGTAAGTTAATACTGTGTTCTGTTCCCCCCTGTTTGTGTGAGAGTGGATGTGGGTGAATTGTAAACCCATATGTGCAGGACAGCAGGCAGGATCATGTGCCCACAGCCTGATCCTGTGGTCACGGTCAATTCACCTGCAAGTCAATCAATTCAAAGTCGAAGTGGATTTACTTCACACATAGAAAAACTGTTTACATGAAAAGTTGGTCTAATCCAATTGATGTGGAATAATCTCAACAGCGTATTCACGGAGGGGGACAACAGAGCCTTTGATTAAGGATAGAGTTTACTGACAGAATGACAACAACACAGAGAGCCCTGGCCTATATCTCTATAGAATGGCAAGCTGATCAAAGTATTTATACATGATAGATACAAAAAGATAAGTGGAACATTGAAATAATATGAATTATAGATACAATGTACAGCATATAAGATAATGATGTAGACAGATAGGACTGAGACAGGTTGAAGGCCATGAGCGTGAGAGAGAGAGAGAGAGAGAGAGAGAGAGAGAGAGAGAGAGAGAGGGGGGGGATGTGAATATAAGAGAGAGATATTATTGGGAGATATATATGAATGAAAGCTGTGTGTGTGTGTGTGTGTGTGTGTGTGTGTGTGTGTGTGTGTGTGTGTGTGTGTGTGTGTGTGTGTGTGTGTGTGTGTGTGTGTGTGTGTGTGTGTGTGTGTGTGTGTGTGTGTGTGTGTGTGTGTGTGTGTGTGTGTGTGTGTGTGTGTGTGTGTGTGTGTGTGTGTGTGTGTGTGTGTGTGTGTGTGTGTGTGTGTGTGTGTGTGTGTGTGATAGAAATAGGGGGGGCTGGTGTGTGAACATGAATATAAGAGAGATATGGTTAGGAATGACGTAGATAGATATGAATGAAGGCTATGTGTGTGTGTGTGTGTGTGATAGAAAGAGAGAGAGAGAGAGAGAGAGAGAGAGAGAGAGAGAGAGAGAGAGAGAGAGAGAGAGATAACTACACAAAGTGTAATAATAATTGAGAATTAATCATGAGCAAATAAAGTGCCATGACTGTTCAAATTCTGTATTGATTTAAATGAAAATGACCACAGCCTATGCTCTTAGAAATGTAGTAGTTCAGTTCATGAGCCACAGAAGACTGGCCCCTAACTCCATTATAATGATCCTGGACCAGCACTGCTCTCCATTTTGATGAACTAATTTAAATCATACATACCACCATTTGAAGAACTTGACACCTGCTCTGACAAAGTAGTCGTTTTAATGAAGTTAACAGTTTGAGACGTTTGCTTTACAACATCTTAACATTTTTCAAGTATGTAATCATCAGCAGCGTTGTTGAAATCTTCATCAGGGAACATTTCTTGCTAACAGTATTTACCCCAGAGATGGACTCAAGTGTTTTTGAATGAAACCCTTCAAATTACCATGATTGCGAGATTCTGACGTGAGATATGAATTGGCTGTAGGTACAGCATGTCCCAGTGCTGTGAGTCAGTGGACATAATGATCCTGTTACATGTCCCAGTGCTGTGAGTCAGTGGACATAATGATCCTGTTACATGTCCCAGTGCTGTGAGTCAGTGGACATAATGATCCTGTTACATGTCCCAGTGCTGTGAGTCAGTGGACATAATGATCCTGTTACATGTCCCAGTGCTGTGAGTCAGTGGACATAATGATCCTGTTACATGTCCCAGTGCTGTGAGTCAGTGGACATAAGGATCCTGTTACATGTCCCAGTGCTGTGAGTCAGTGGACATAATGATCCTGTTACATGTCCCAGTGCTGTGAGTCAGTGGACATGATGATCCTGTTACATGTCCCAGTGCTGTGAGTCAGTGGACATGAGTTTCAAGTTTCTTTAATAGTTGTCATACAGAAGTACAGAATACTTTTGTACAAAAT
>NW_028172487.1:0-39128 GCF_963971535.1 Notolepis coatsorum
CACAGAGAGATAAGAACCGGTATGGGTGGAGATTGGACCGGGATTTGCCTGTGAACATACGGTAGGTACAGTAGTAGAACACGATGCCCTTATCTCAATGGCCATCAGCATCCAGTCCTACGTCTATTTCCTGGTGGTGCGGTCGTACAGTAGCGACTATAGCAGGTCCCTGGCGTCTCACACCATCACAAGACGCACTCTTTTCCCCTCAGAGTAAAAAAAAAGTGCCCTTTCTCTGGTGTATCGTTTATAGGGTTAGGGTCGAGGTCAACTTTATTTATAAAGCACGTTTAAATCAACCGAAGTTGTACCAAAGTGCTGTACAATATAAAAACTGAAATACTAAAAGAAAATACAAAATACAGTATACACACACAGTCGTAAAAACTACAATAATAATTTTTTTTAAACAAAATAAACAATCACCACGGGATGTTTGGCTAACCAAGCCACAGAACGCCAATAAAAACAGGTGAGTCTTTTTTTGTAGCGTCTGGGCAGCAGACCTCGTTTCCAGTGGAAGACTGTTCCATATTTTAGGGGCAGCCGCACCACAAAAGCTCCATCGCCTTTTGTCTTTAACCTAGACCTCGGGACATCTAAGAGTAATTTATTTTCTGACCTCAGTGCTCTAGCAGCTTATAGCTACGTATCACACCATCTGGAGGACGCTGTGGAGTTCCCCCAGCCCCCAAAAAAACATATTGAATGAGTCTTTTCATCCCACACTCCATTGCTCTGATGAATTCCTATAACTTCTAATTTTAATCGTGGTGCTGGTCCACAGTAAATTTCGCTGAGTAAATCTTACTCAAACTGAGTAAATTTTACTCACTTGGGCTCAAATGGACTCAGTTTGAGTAAAATTTACTCTGCGAAATGTACTGTGTTGTTCGGTACGTGGAGCTCTGTCCCTGTTTGTGTTGTTGTTGTTGTTGTTGTCTCTCTTTTGTCTATGTGTGGTGTTTGTTTGTTGCACTGTGTTGTCTCGTTGATTGCAGCCGTGGTGAAAACACATTTACACTATCCATCCATCGATGCAAAATAATGCATTATTGTGTTTCAAAAGATTGTAAGTACGCTGTCGGTTGGCCTATTCTATATCTTGATGAATTAAATATATGCACGTTTTGCTGAAATGTCCCCTGTGCGTTATGTCATCATCATCATCATCATCATCATCATCATCATCATCATCATCATCATCATCATCATCATCATCATCATCATCATCATCATCATCATCATCAACCTTTATTTATTCTCGAAATTACAATTGAGGTCAGCCTCATTTTCAATGTAGTCGAGACTTTTCTACACATTTCTAGACTATAACAATAATAAAATATTAATAATAACTATCTATATAGTTGGTTGAATGAAATATATGCACGTTTTGCTGAAATGTCCCCCGTGCATTACGTTGGTTGAGCACCTGCCTCCCAAAATGCCCCGTGCACGTCCCTGATGATAAGGAGTCGGCGATGGCGGGACTTAAACCTCTAAAAAAACCAAGCCCTTTACATAGACGACAGCGTAGAGCTTGTGATTAGCAGCCAGGGGGGAGAAAGACGGAGACCTTGGGCCCAGATCCAGCAGCACGTCAGTGAAAGCGCCTGACTCACTGACTCCGTGAACAGATGAGTATTGATCTGCGGTGGAGCTCTGAGTGACTGCAGCAGCTCAGGAGGCAGATTGGAGTAAAGAGCTGACTTAGAGAAAAGTATAGGATCTCCGACCGCGGTGTGACGACTTGTAACCGTCTTAGCTGATTTTTTTTATTGTTGTTTATTCTTATTTATTGTGCCTATATATAAATGGGAAATGGTGAATTCATAGAACAGCTTTGATCCAAAGCGCTTTACAATTTTTTGTTGCTCACATTCCGTTCATTCAAACATTCACGGCGGAGGTGCAAGGTGCCAACCTGTTCATCGGGAGCAGACCAGTTAGGGGTTACGTGTCTTGCTCAAGCACACTTCGACACGCTGCCCCCGGGAGGAGCGGGAATCGAACCGGTAACCTTCAGACTACCAGACGACCGCTCTCTACCTACTGAGCCAGTGTCGCCCCATGAAGTTGCTGATAAACTGCGTCTTGTTTTGTGAGCTTGTCGTGTAAATGATTGAGGGTAACATCGGTGTCTCACGAGTTGAAATGAAGATTAAATAAGGTGAATGAATGAATGAAAACCTTATTTAACAGATTGCAGAATGGGTACAATACAGTACGGCTCAATACATACAATTGTTAAGGGGATGCAGACCTGAGAAAGACGTTTGTCTTGTTTCCATCAGGGTCCCCCGTAACGTTAGTTCAATTATTTGAAAGAACAATGTTTTTTTTCCCCCCCCTGTAACAAGTTATATCTCAGCGTCTTCCGTGACTGGACAGCATGAATGAATCGCTTTTGTAAAAAAAATTAAATTAAACAAGAATAAAAATAAATGTAAAACAGCAACCAAGGAATGACAACCTTAATTTATTAAAAGTCAAACACATTTCACACATTTCTTATATATGAAGCTCAGTATGATTATCGGTGAATGAAAAAGATGAAATGAAAGAAAAAAAGGCAGTATCTGTAACGTGTAAATTGTCCGTTTGCTTCTAAACTCCTTCGTCGCCACGTACTCCTCTGTGGTTTTTCGCTGCGCTGTGAACGCCGCATGTCCACGTTGTCTGTGAGCGGCGTTCATCCATTCATCCAGAAGAATGCCTTCGCAGAATCGTCACCGACACGCTTGGTTGCCTCTCCGCCCGCCGATCTCGCCACAGATTCGTATCTGAGAGCCGGTGGACTGGAAACAGGTGAACGATGATTCTGATAGCTTTTTCTTTCTCACACGGTCTTCATACCCTTCATACTCCTGTGAGATTTTACTATATGTAAAACAAATGTTAAGAATATGTATAGGGGGTTAATTTGTATTTAAATGAGCTGTAAGTGGTATGTTCCCTTTATTTAAAAAAAGTTATAAATAGCTCTGTGTTCCGACAGCCATCACTGATATAGAGTGTCTGGTCAGTAACATGGGTATCCCAGTCCCTCCGCTCTGCAGTAAACAGCCATCACTGATATAGTGTCTGGTCAGTAACATGGGTCTCCCAGTCCCTCCGCTCTGCAGTAAACAGCCATCACTGATATAGAGTGTCTGGTCAGTAACATGGGTCTCCCAGTCCCTCCACTCTGCAGTAAACAGTCATCACTGATATAGAGTGTCTGGTCAGTAGCATGGGTCTCCCAGTCCCTGCACTCTGCAGTAAACAGTCATCACTGATATAGAGTGTCTGGTCAGTAACATGGGTCTCTCAGTCCCTCCACTCTGCAGTAAACAGTCATCACTGATATAGAGTGTCTGGTCAGTAACATGGGTCTCCCAGTCCCTCCACTCTGCAGTAAACAGCCATCACTGATATAGAGTGTCTGGTCAGTAACATGGGCATCCCAGTCCCTCCGCTCTGCAGTAAACAGCCATCACTGATATAGAGTGTCTGGTCAGTAACATGGGTATCCCAGTCCCTCCGCTCTGCAGTAAACAGCCATCACTTATATAGTGTCTGGTCAGTAACATGGGTCTCTCAGTCCCTCCACTCTGCAGTAAACAGCCATCACTGATATAGAGTGTCTGGTCAGTAACATGGGTCTCTCAGTCCCTCCACTCTGCAGTAAACAGTCATCACTGATACATAGTGTCTGGTCAGTAACATGGGTCTCCCAGTCCCTCCACTCTGCAGTAAACAGCCATCACTGATATAGAGTGTCTGGTCAGTAACATGGGTCTCCCAGTCCCTCCGCTCTGCAGTAAACAGCCATCACGGATATAGAGTGTCTGGTCAGTAACATGGGTCTCCCAGTCCCTCCACTCTGCAGTAAACACTAAATGTATTTCCTGGTATCCCTTTCCACTTTATCCAATCAGGAGAGAGAACCCTAGATTTATTTTTTACTTATTTCAAGAAGTCTTTCCAGGTAAAATTTAGTAATTTACTTGTTTCAATGACACATCTGCTTAAAACTATGTTTTATAATTTTTTGTCAGACCATTTTTGCAGTGTGGAGTTCTCTCTCCTGATTGGATGAAGTGGGAACGGGATACCAGAACATTTATTTTCCGTTTACAGCAGAGCGGAGGGACATGTTACTGACCAGACACTCTGTATCAGTGATGGCTGTTGGAATGTAGAGCTACTATTTTAACATATTTTAATAAACAATAAATACCACTTACAGCACCTTTAATAACTTTTCAGATTCATCAGTGGCTCGCAAGACACAAATAAAGAAAGCTTAAGTACACAGAGTGTCCACAAGGGGGGGCGAATGAGCGGGGGAAATTCAACGAGGCAAAAGTAGCCCGGATACAAAATCTCCCCAAAATGTACAGATCAAACCTTACAAAAGTCATAAATACATACGTACAAACAAACAAACAAGTGGCTCTTTGTAAAACTTTATAGAACATCACATTTGTATACAAAATTCAACAAAAACAATATAAATTAAGCAAATCGTCTTCCCTTGCTTCACTTCTCCGACTCTCTCCACCCTCTGGCGTTCCGTCCAAACTTATAGACGAGCCGCCGTCCGTCCACTCGCTCCAGAATCTCTCTTTTGTAGTAATATCTGCAACACGAGATACAGATTTACATGTAATTGTGAGGGCTGTGGGTCTGTGTCACCAGCAGATAATAGGGACTCTTAAAGTTATCCGTGAAACGAATAACCACTAAACTGCTTAGGCAGGCATTTTAGGAGAAGGGGAAAAATAAACAACACAAAACAACCTTTACAGGTGGAAGCCTCAAAGTGAGTATGTACAGTAAGAAAATAAATCAAGTCCAAAAAACAGGACGACACTCAATAAAGAGGTATAGTAGAAAAGTAAATAAGCCACAAGGGCACCTCCTAATAACGGAGTTTATATTGAAAAAAGTAAAACAATAAACCTCCACTAAGGGAGTTTATGTGTAGAATAACGCCAGTAGCCTAAAACAAGAATGACTACAATAAAGGCTAAATTCTGAATCAGAAATCAGCACTATACACTTCAATATAATAAGCGTGGCCAAAAGGAGAGCCAACACTAGGAAATGAATACGCAGTTGACACTGCGAGATCCAAACTTAAATAGACCCACACACCTGCCGACCCATGAGGCAATTAACCACAGAGACCAGGCATTGACAGCTATCCCTCACAGGAGATGAAATAGACAGCTGTCCCTCACAGAAAGGTGAAAATAAAGCAAAAACCATGACAGTAATGAACGGATGACTAAGTACTGTATACATTTACATTTACATTTAGTCATTTAGCTGACGCTTTTATCCAAAGCGACTTACAAGTTCTGTACGACAAGTCATCAAGAAGGGCACAACTCATCAGCTGAGTAACAATGTTCATAAAGTGTTGAGTGCTACAGTGTAGGTTAGTCTATTAGGACAAGTGCATGACAGTAAGGTTAGTTAGGGTTAGATTATTTATTTTTTATTCAGATAATGGTTGAAGAAGTGCGTCTTTAGTCGACGGCGAAAGATTGGAACGGGTTTCGGCTGTCCTAACTGGGGTGGGTAGTTCATTCCACCATTGTGGGGCAAGGACTAAGAATAGGCGACTTCTCTTTGATGACCCTCCCGGAGCTCGGATAGGAGTAGGTCTGAGGCGGCCAGTATCGTCACAGTGTAATTTCGCCGTCACCATGCCAGGACTGTTGGCATCAAAGCGTTGACAATCTCTTGAGTGGGATTTCCAAGAGTCTTGTCTGTAGTTTATTCTCTCCAGTATGACTTATGCGTCTCTTCAGATCTCCCTTCTTGCTGAAGCCAGGACTACTTCGTATTTTCTGTGTCTTCTTTGGTTTCAGTAATAGTCAATATAGCCTTTTCTTGATTTTTATCTAGTTTTAGCTCTTCTTATTTGATGTTTTTTACTCTTTTGCTAGTTTTAGTGTTCTTTTTACTCCTTACTAGTTTTAGTCTTGCTTTTTTTTTTTTTTTTTTTTTTTACTCCCTTGCTAGTTTTTATGTTCTTTTAAAATGTAGCGCTTTGAGATTTGCTTTGGGCCTTACTTTTATTTTACTGCATGAAGCACAATCTCATACAGAACCAAGCATTTCACTATAATGTATATGTTTACCTACCTTATAATGTGACAAATAAAACTAAACCTTTAAAATTAAAGTTACTGTGGTCACAGTGAAGTTCAAGTTTCAAGTACATTACAGTGACATGCTTGGTTCCGTATGAGCCTCCCGAGAATGTGCTTCATACAGTAAAACAAGTAAAAAGAATAAAGACCAAACACTATACAAAATATACAATATACAAAACTAAAGTACAAAATGCAACGAGGTAGAGATGTAGTGCAAATATTTTAGTAATAAATAGATGAAATAGAAAAAATATGGTGTAGTGTTAAAAAGTGTTTCAAGTGTCTACAGTACGTACGTGAATGTTAAGGTGAATGTTTAAAGTGAGTGTGTGCAGCATGTGGATGTGTGTGCAATGAATGGGTTAGAATGGATACCGGTACAACTGTGAAAAAGAGTTAGCAGTTAATTATATTGTCTACACTGTTTATTTTTTGTCATATTTTTATATTCATATGTTCTTCTGTGGCTAACATTTACGTCTTCAAAACGTCTTCTCTCCAAAACACTTGAACGGCAGCAAAAGCAGCGGCTTCACTTGGCACTAGGAGCGCTGAATGGTTGGGAGCCAGTGTTGTAGTCGAGTCGCTAAATCTCGAGTCCGAGTTGAGTCTCGAGTCCCCAGTGTTCGAGTCCGAGTCCAAGTCCGAGTCACCAAAGAAGAGCCCGAGTCGAGTCAGAGTCAAGTCCCCATTACCCTGGCCCGAGTCCGAGTCCAAGTCATCAAGGTTGAGTCCACTCCACTCTGGCAGTCAAAGAGCTGACGTACAAATAAAAAAAGGTCTACATTAAACATAAATGACACGTCACCGTTTCAAAGAGAGTTTATTTACTTTGTGACACAATAGCCAAACAAATGCACTAGCCATCAATATATTATGCAAAAATGATTAGGGCCTGTTACAAAAAATATAAAACATTAATTACTGTATTTATCAATGAACAACTCCGAGTCGGAGTCTGCACCTTCCTGGTCCGAATGCAGTCAATGCTCGAGTCCAAGTCCGAGTCATCGGTGCTCAAGTCCAAGTCGAGTCACGAGTCCTGAAAATCAGTCCAGGACTGGAGCTACTACAACACTGTTGGGAGCTACAGTAGCTAGAATGATTGGGCACCATCGCAAGCTGACAGCTGCAGTGATACAGAGGCTGAAACATTCATAACCAATGACCATCACAGGGAAATATTGAACTGTTCTTTTTCTTGAAGAGGAAAGGAACCTCGTTTTGAAATAATTGGAAACTATTACAAAGGGTATCATGTAGTATGGGCTCCAAGAAAACCTTTCTGGTGCCAGAGTACCACGTGACTGCCACGACGTTCTGAATTCAAGTGACAAACCAAAAATGAATCAGTGACACGGCTTTCACCCTACGGTCTCTTCCACCAGCCTGATATGTAAATAAAGTACTTAACGACTGCAGGAAGAATTTACATATTGTACATTATGTTATAGCCATAGCCAAGTAATCTATTGACATATTTACGAAAATGTACAATGTGTACATATTACAAATTCTTTTGAACTTTTAACGTTTTCAGAAAACATTTGAGTCCCCCTGCTGGGGAACAAAACCAGGGCACTCATATGGGAGGCAAGTACCTTTACCTCAAGACTACAGAGACACACTTTTCTGATAGCCTCACCCAAACCCTAACCCTAACCTTAACCACACTGTTACCTTAAACTAACCATAACCTTAACCACAACTTTCTATCTTAACCATAACCATTAAACGTTAAAACAAATCATCAACATAGTATTGCTGTGTTTGTATCAGGGTGGGTGTCTTAGTCTGGTGGTGAGAGCTGTGTTTGTATCAGGGTGGGTGTCTAATTCTAGTGGTGAGAGCTGTGTTTGTATCAGGGTGCAGGGTGGGTGTCTTAGTCTAGTGGTGAGAGCTGTGTTTAGGGTGAGTGGGTGACTTACTCTGTGGTGAGAGCTGTGTTTGTATCAGGGTGGGTGGGTGTCTTAGTCTAGTGGTGAGAGCTGTGTTTGTATCAGGGTGGGTGTCTTAGTCTAGTGGTGAGAGCTGTGTTTGTATCAGGGTGGGTATAGGTGTCTTAGTCTAGTGGTGAGAGCTGTGTTTGTATCAGGGTGGGTGTCTTAGTCTAGTGGTGAGAGCTGTGTTTGTATCAGGGTGCAGGGTGGGTGTCTTAGTCTAGTGGTGAGAGCTGTGTTTAGGGTGAGTGGGTGACTTACTCTGTGGTGAGAGCTGTGTTTGTATCAGGGTGGGTGTCTTAGTCTAGTGGTGAGAGCTGTGTTTGTATCAGGGTGGGTGTCTTAGTCTAGTGGTGAGAGCTGTGTTTGTATCAGGGTGGGTGTCTTAGTCTAGTGGTGAGAGCTGTGTTTGTATCAGGGTGCAGGGTGGGTGTCTTAGTCTAGTGGTGAGAGCTGTGTTTAGGGTGAGTGGGTGACTTACTCTGTGGTGAGAGCTGTGTTTGTATCAGGGTGGGTGTCTTAGTCTAGTGGTGAGAGCTGTGTTTGTATCAGGGTGGGTGTCTTAGTCTAGTGGTGAGAGCTGTGTTTGTATCAGGGTGGGTGTCTTAGTCTAGTGGTGAGAGCTGTGTTTGTATCAGGGTGGGTGTCTTAGTCTAGTGGTGAGAGCTGTGTTTGTATCAGGGTGGGTGTCTTAGTCTAGTGGTGAGAGCTGTGTTTGTATCAGGGTGGGTGTCTTAGTCTAGTGGTGAGAGCTGTGTTTGTATCAGGGTGGGTGTCTTAGTCTAGTGGTGAGAGCTGTGTTTGTATCAGGGTGGGTGTCTTAGTCTAGTGGTGAGAGCTGTGTTTGTATCAGGGTGGGTGTCTTAGTCTAGTGGTGAGAGCTGTGTTTGTATCAGGGTGGGTGTCTTAGTCTAGTGGTGAGAGCTGTGTTTGTATCAGGGTGGGTGTCTTAGTCTAGTGGTGAGAGCTGTGTTTGTATCAGGGTGGGTATAGGTTTCTTAGTCTAGTGGTGAGAGCTGTGTTTGTATCAGGGTGGGTGTCTTAGTCTAGTGGTGAGAGCTGTGTTTGTATCAGGGTGGGTATAGGTTTCTTAGTCTAGTAGTGAGAGCTGTGTTTGTATCAGGGTGGGTGGGTGTCTTAGGGCCCTTTCTCACTCACCTATTCGTTTCTCTTCCGTTCCGTTCTAGCCCGTTCCGAGATCTAATGCGAACTTCCCCCCTCCCTCTCCCCCCTCTAGTTTGTGTACACACTGCAGTCTTGGTTCGCTTCGGGTTCTGTTTACGGTTTGCCTTTGCCGTAGGCGATGATGTCACGTTCGAAAATGTAAACAGGAAGTGTCTTAAGGCGAGACACTGCAGGTGAATAGTCAAATATACTTTTTTTGTTGATTTTGAGATTTTGTTATATTTTGCTTCCTAAACATGTCTTCTATGAAACTAGTGACAATAAAACGTCAATAACACACATTTAGTTGTTTATTTTACATCATTTTGCCTTATTGCATACATAAATGTGCACATATTTAATGGGGAAGTGCCTCATTTGCATATATAAACATACATTTCAGAAAACATGCAATATATTTTTTCTTAGTTTATATGTACATAACAAATTGGGAAAGTTTCATAGTGATATCTATTCAAATATGTCTTTCCTATTAGGGGGTACTACACTGTACTACACTGTTTGTAGCCTGTGTGTAGTTCTGTTCAGTTCAATAACATCATTATTATTATTCAGTTATCAGGCATGTGTTTAGGTTGTCTATTACTAATGGTTTGATTAGGTATTGTGTTTGTAAATATCTGTTTAAAAAAAACAGTATGGCATTTTACAATACAGAACTTTGAAGGCGTTTTCCCAAAAATGAGTTTTAAGAGTTTTTCCTCATACTCTGAGCCAGAAATCTCCACTTCAGTAGCACTCACATACACCAAAACTTCCAGTTCTATTCATATCTATGTTCTGAAGGTATTTACAGAAGGGTTTGTTGATATCGCATTCATACCCTGATTTATATCACATTTTATTCCTAAAAACATGGCGAAATATGGAATTTTACCATAAAAATGGACTGAATGGAGTATTTTCTGATTTATGGAGTGATAAAAAGAGATATCCAAAATCCCCTCTGTAATAACCTTTGGCTCTAATATGTCAACAAAATGAAACTATAATTTTGAAAATGGCTTTATTCAATGTTCAGATTTCTGTCCTGGAATTATATGCAAATTAGTGCATATTTAAGTAGACCATGCCTCATTTGCATATTTAAACATACAATTTCAGAAAACTTGTAATACAAAAAAGTCTTGTCTTAATATAAGTAATCAACTGGGGAAGTTTCATTGTGATATCTATTAGTTAATTTTTTTACCCTATTCACCTGCAGTGTCTCCCCTTAACATGACTGCGGAGACTGGATGCTGATATAAAATGAACAAATAACCAATAAATATGAAGTTATATTTGAACCTCTGTTGTCAAGCCTTGTCAATATAACCCACCCCATTTGATCACGAATGGATGGTGTTGTAGAGTCCGCTTTTGAGCGTTTTGCAGGGTTAACGATAGCGCTAAGCTAACGGCTAATGCTAGTTAGCTTAGCCTTTTACTAGTAACATTGCTGCATCGATTATATTGAATGTCATTTATCTACTGGTCGACCACGGCCGACTGGTTGGGCACCACTGGTCTAATAGAAATAAATGCATTCGAACAAGAAAGTATAGTATACAGCAATGGCTAACGCTAAGCTAACGGCTAACGCTAGTTAGCTTAGTCTGTCCAGCAGCTAACATTATCCCATCGCTCGTGGCAATTATATTACATGTCATTGATCTACTGGTCGACCACGGCCGACTGGTTGGGCACCACTGGTCTAATAGAAATAAATGCATTCAAACAAGAAACTAATGTATAGAAATAGCATGGCAAAAGAAATTGCAAGGCCTAATGCGAGCCAGAAGTGCTGTGCTTTGTAATGTGGCTTCATGTTTTCATCCACTGAGCTGTGAGGTTTCACATGCTTGTTTTTGGTTGAGGTCTGAACTCTCAAATTGTCCATAAATATCGTTTTTGTGGGTATTCTCCAGTTGTTGCTGTGTGGTGTTATCTGCCCAAAATTCAAGCAAGCATGACAGTAACGACGCTGTGTGTGTCACGCCCCCCGCTCCCACGGCCCGATTCCGAGACCACCTAATCCAACTGTCCCAGGTTCAGCGGGGGGTAAAACGAATCAGCGCGGTTCGATCCCAAAAAGGGGTGTGTCCGTCTGAGTGAGAACACTCCCCCCCGTTCTCGGGAGCAGTGATTCGATCCCAATACGTGAGTGAGAAAGGCCCCTTAGTCTAGTGGTGAGAGCTGTATTTGTATCAGGATGGGTGTCTTAGTCTAGTGGTGAGAGCTGTGTTTGTATCAGGGTGGGTGTCTTAGTCTAGTGGTGAGAGCTGTGTTTGTATCAGGGTGGGTGTCTTAGTCTAGTGGTGAGAGCTGTGTTTGTATCATGGTGGGTGTCTTAGTCTAGTGGTGAGAGCTGTGTTTGTATCAGGGTGGGTGTCTTAGTCTAGTGGTGACAGTTGTGTTAGTATCAGGGTGGGTGTCTTAGTCTAGTGGTGAGAGCTGTTTGTATCAGGGTGAGTCTCTTAGTCTAGTGGTGAGAGCTGTGTTTGTATGAGGGTGGGTGGGTGTCTTAGTCTAGTGGTGAGAGCTGTGTTTGTATCAGGGTGGGTGTCTTAGTCTAGTGGTGAGAGCTGTGTTTGTATCAGGGTGGGTGTCTTAGTCTAGTGGTGAGAGCTGTGTTTGTATCAGGGTGGGTGTCTTAGTCTAGTGGTGAGAGCTGTGTTTGTATCAGGGTCAGTGTCTTAGTCTAGTGGTGAGAGCTGTGTTAGTATCAAGGTGGGTCTTAGTCTAGTGGTGACAGCTGTGTTAGTATCAGGGTGGGTGTCTTAGTCTAGTGGTGAGAGCTGTGTTTGTATCAGGGTGGGGGTCTTAGTCTAGTGGTGAGAGCTGTGTTTGTATCAGGGTGGGTGTCTTAGTCTAGTGGTGAGAGCTGTGTTATTATCAGGGTGGGTGTCTTAGTCTAGTGATGAGAACTGTGTTTGTATCAGGGTGGCTGTCTTAGTCTAGTGGTGAGAGCTGTGTTTGTATCAGGGTGGGTGTCTTAGTCTAGTGGTGAGAACTGTGTTTGTATCAGGGTGGGTGGCTGTCTTAGTCTAGTGATGAGAACTGTGTTTGTATCAAGGTGGGTGTCTTAGTCTAGTGGTGAGAGCACTCGCCCGCGACCACAATCATTGTTAGTTCGACTTTGGTTTGTTTTGGACTTTCACAGATATGAAATGTAAATATATTACTTATAGAATAAGTAAATATATTACTTATCACTATAACATAATGTACATTATGTATCTTTTTTCCTCCATTAGTACTTTATTATGTTTTCTGATGAGACCGTAGTGGGAGCTGAATGGCTCACACTCTAGATCTCGGCCCATTTGAACACTATTAGTCGGTTCTGGAGCAACTGACGATTTTCACCAAGAACACAGGTTCAGTTCTCTTTCCGTTTAATTCAGTGGATTCTCTCTGACAGTTTTCCTATCTAACCTAATAACAAATAAATTAGGATTAATGTTTCATTCGTCGGCAAACAAACATCAATTTCTCTTTTACTTTTGGAATTGAAAGTGAAATGAACCCAAACTGTTATATAGATGGGTTTCTTGTCCACGTCAGACTCGGTGCATCAAGGAGGCAAAAATAAACTCCTGGTCAGAACAACAGGGCAGACTACAATATATTTGCATTTGTTAGCCATGCTAGCAAGTTTGAAGTGCCATGGTTTCTCCATAGAGCTCCATTATACTGTTAGTCAGGGGAGTGTCATGGTTTATCCATAGAGCTCCATTATACTGTTAGTCAGGGGAGTGCCATGGTTTCTCCATAGAGCCCCATTATACTTTTAGTCAGGGGAGTGTCATTGTTTTTCCATGGAGTTCCATTCTACTGTTAGTCAGGGGAGTGTCATGGTTTCTCCATAGAGCTTCATTATACTTTTAGTCAGGGGAGTGTCATGGTTTCTCCATAGAGCTTCATTATACTTTTAGTCAGGGGAGTGTCATGGTTTCTCCATAGAGCTTCATTATACTTTTAGTCAGGGGAGTGTCATGGTTTCTCCATAGAGCTCCATTCTACTGTTAGTCAGGGGGGTGTCATGGTTTCTCCATAGAGCTTCATTATACTTTTAGTCAGGGGAGTGTCATGGTTTCTCCATAGAGCTCCATTCTACTGTTAGTCAGGGGAGTGTCATGATTTCTCCATAGAGCTTCATTATACTTTTAGTCAGGGGAGTGTCATGGTTTCTCCATAGAGCTCCATTCTACTGTTAGTCAGGGGAGTGCCATGGTTTCTCCATAGAGCTCCATTATACTCTTAACAAGCTCAGCGCAGGTAGGCGTCAACTCGGTCACATGATTCAGCGGGTATTGCTGATTGGCTCGAACGCGGTGTGTTTACAAACAAGAAACCTGTCTATTTGGAATGACGAGGTAACATTCCAGTCGGTATCTGATAGACCCACTAGTGGAAGCTGGTATTTCTCAACCACGCCTGACTGCTCACCGTGTAACTGTTGATGAATACTTTCATAGTGTGCATGTGTGCGTGCGTGCGTGTGTGTGTGTGTGTGTGTGTGTGTGTGTGTGTGTGTGTGTGTGTGTGTGTGTGTGTGTGTGTGTGTGTGTGTGTGTGTGTGTGTGTGTGTGTGTGTGTGTGTGTGTGTGTGAGACGTGTGCAACATGATAATAAACGTAAATAAACTACTATTCGACCACAGGAAAGAAATTACATAATGTATGTTATATTTAGTGGTGGGACTCGATTGTTAATTAATCAAAATTAATCACATTTTAATCGCATATCAATATTTTATGCGAAAAGCAACATTTTTCAATTCTCAGAATTTTGGTATACGAGTGAATCAATGAATATACATTATACATAAGTTTAAGCGATGTAACATTCTTACACAATAACGAAAAATCATCATAAATAAATGCATAATTTTTTTTTACTTTTAATTCTTTCTGTAGTTAATTAATAGAAATTAATGCGATAAAGTCCCACCCCTAGTTATATTATAGCCATAAGTAATATATTTCCCAAACAAACATTGTTCATCTATACCTCCTCATTGTTAATCTATATATCATTGTTAATCTATACCTCATTGTTAATCTATACCTCATTGTTAATCTATGCCTCATTATTAATCTATACCTCATTGTTAATCTATACCTCATTGTTAATCTATACCTCATTGTTAACCTATACCTCCTCATTGTTAATATATACCTCATTGTTAATATATACCTCATTGTTAATATATACCTCATTGTTAATCTATACCTCATTATTAATCTATACCTCATTGTTAATCTATACATAATTGTTAATATATACCTCGTTGTTGATATATATACCTCATTGTTAATCTATACCTCATTGTTCATCTCTACCTCATTTCTAATCTATACCTAATTGTTATTCAATCAATCAATCAATCAATCAATTAAATTGATTTATATAGCACATTTAGACATGACGCTTGTCAACCAAAGTGCTTCACATAGCTAAGAACAAAGAAAAGCAAGAAAAAACAACCAACGAATAGACAAGGAAACAAAACAGCACGTCAACAAGCAAGGCTGGAGTCAGAGTGAGTCAGGAAAGGCCAGGCGATATAGATGGGTTTTGAGTTTCGATTTAAAAGACTCGATAGAGGGGGCAGATGTAATGGACATGGGGATGCTGCTCCAGAGGTCAGGGGCTGCGACAGCAAAAGCACGTCCCCCCTAGACTTGAAGTTAGACTCTTCAACTCATTCAGAACGCAGCGGCCCGCCTGGTCTCAAACCTACCGAAGTTGGCCCATGTCACCCCACTTCTTAGGGACCTGCACTGGCTCCCCATTGCTGCACATATCCGCTTCAAGGCCCTCGACCTGGCATACCGTGCGGCAAAGGGAACCGCTCCCGCCTACCTCCAGGTCAATGGTCTCTAACTACACACCCGCAAGACCCCTACACTCTGCATCTTCTGGCCGCCTCAGACCCACTCCTCCTATCCGAGCTCCGGGAGGGTCATCACAGAGAAGTCGCCTATTCTCGGTCCTTGCCCCACAATGGTGGAATGAACTGCCGACCCCAGTTAGGACAGCCGAAACACGTCCAATCTTTCGCCGTCGACTAAAGACGCACTTCTTCAACCATTACCTGAATAAAAAAAAGAAAAAAAAGATCTAACCCTAACTAACCTTACTGTCGTGCACTTGTCCTAATAAACTAACCTACACTGTAGCACTCAACACTTTGATGAACATTGTCACTCAGCTGATAGAGTTGTGCCCTTCCTGATTACTTGTCGTACAGAACTTGTAAGTCGCTTTGGATAAAAGCGTTTCAGCTAAATGACTAAATGTAAATGTGCCTCATT
Organism: Notolepis coatsorum; assembly: GCF_963971535.1. Classification (NCBI taxonomy): domain Eukaryota; kingdom Metazoa; phylum Chordata; class Actinopteri; order Aulopiformes; family Paralepididae; genus Notolepis; species Notolepis coatsorum. The sequence goes on from NW_028172487.1 coordinate 15,586, forward strand.
GTTAATCTTTACCTCATTGCTCGACTCAGTTTTTCATAAGTCATGCTGCTGTTATTCTTCTTCTTGCCCCACAGCTGGGCCACGGCCTCAGACTTCAGGAAGCGGAAGACGCCCTCCGTCCTGTCCTCCCACTTTATGAGGCCCGGGTTGCGCTCCGGGCTCAGCAGAATGTCCCTGATGAACTCCCACAGGTGTGTCCCTCTGGGGTCTGTGCAGGAAGGAGGGGACATGAGGAGGAGACATGAGGAGGCATGAGGAGGAGACATGAGGAGGCATGAGGAGGCATGAGGAGGCATGAGGGGGCATGAGGGGGCATGAGGGGGCATGAGGAGGCATGAGGAGACATGAGGAGGCATGAGGAGGCATGAGGAGACATGAGGAGGCATGAGGAGAAATGAGGAGGCATGAGGAGACATGAGGAGACATGAGGAGACATGAGGAGGCATGAGGAGACATGAGGAGACATGAGGAGGCATGAGGAGACATGAGGAGGCATGAGGAGACATGAGGAGGCATGAGGAGGAGACATGAGGAGACATGAGGAGGAGGCATGAGGAGGCATGAGGAGGCATGAGGAGACATGAGGAGGCATGAGGAGACATGAGGAGACATGAGGAGGCATGAGGAGGCATGAGGAGGCATGAGGAGACATGAGGAGGCATGAGGAGGAGGCATGAGGAGACATGAGGAGGCATGAGGAGACATGAGGAGACATGAGGAGACATGAGGAGGCATGAGGAGGCATGAGGAGGCATGAGGAGACATGAGGAGGCATGAGGAGGCATGAGGAGACATGAGGAGGCATGAGGAGACATGAGGATGCATGAGGAGGCATGAGGAGACATGAGGAGGAGACATGAGGAGACATGAGGAGGCATGAGGAGACATGAGGAGGCATGAGGAGACATGAGGAGACATGAGGAGGCATGAGGAGACATGAGGAGACATGAGGAGGAGACATGAGGAGGCATGAGGAGACATAAGGAGGCATGAGGAGGCATGAGGAGACATGAGGAGGCATGAGGAGGCATGAGGAGACATGAGGAGGAGACATGAGGAGGAGACATGAGGAGGCATGAGGAGACATAAGGAGGCATGAGGAGACATGAGGAGGCATGAGGAGGCATGAGGAGACATGAGGAGGAGACATGAGGAGGAGACATGAGGAGGCATGAGGAGACATAAGGAGGCATGAGGAGACATGAGGAGGCATGAGGAGGCATGAGGAGACATGAGGAGGAGGCATGAGGAGGCATGAGGAGGCATGAGGAGACATGAGGAGACAAGAGGAGGAGACATGAGGAGGCATGAGGGGGCATGAGGAGACATGAGGAGGAGGCATGAGGAGACATGAGGAGGCATGAGGAGACATGAGGAGACATGAGGAGACATGAGGAGACATGAGGAGACATGAGGAGGCATGAGGAGACATGAGGAGACATGAGGAGGCATGAGGAGGCATGAGGAGGAGACATGAGGAGACATGAGGAGACATGAGGAGACATGAGGAGACATGAGGAGGCATGAGGAGGCATGAGGAGACATGAGGAGACATGAGGAGGCATGAGGAGGAGACATGAGGAGACATGAGGAGACATGAGGAGACATGAGGAGGAGACATGAGGAGGCATGAGGAGACATGAGGAGGAGGCATGAGGAGACATGAGGAGGCATGAGGAGGCATGAGGAGACATGAGGAGACATGAGGAGACATGAGGAGACATGAGGAGACATGAGGAGGCATGAGGAGACATGATGAGGGGACATGAGGAGACATGATGAGGGGACATGAGGAGACATGAGGAGACATGAGGAGGCATGATGAGACATGAGGAGACATGAGGAGGCATGAGGGGACATGAGGAGACATGAGGAGGCATGAGGAGACATGAGGAGGCATGAGGAGACATGAGGAGGCATGAGGAGACTGCTACTGGATACCTATCTATCTATCTATCTATCTATCCATCCATCCATCCATCCATCCATCCATCCATCCATCCATCCATCCATCCATCCATCCATCCATCCATCCATCCATCCATCCATCCATCCATCCATCCATCCATCCATCCATCCATCCATCCATCCATCCATCCATCCATCTATCTATCTATCTATCTATCTATCTATCTATCTATCTATCTATCTATCTATCTATCTATCTATCTATCTATCTATCTATCTATCTATCTATCTATCTATCTATCTATCTATCTATCTATCTATCTATCTATCTATCTATCTGTCTATCTATGAGGAGAGATGAGGAGACATGAGGAGACATGAGACATATATCTATCTGAGACTCTGTCTACTGTCTACTGTAATGAAAGATGAAGATGCTTTTATACTCACTGTGTTTCTTCACTTGATGAGGGCGACTGTAAGACCGCTTTATGTCTGAGAAACAAGCAGAATTAAAATTACAGTATGTCTTCTGCTGACTACTACTACATAGTGTGTCAGCTCTACGTCACGCAGCTCTACGTCATGCAGCTCTACGTCACGCAGCTCTACGTCACGCAGCTCTACGTCACGCAGCTCTACATCACGCAGCTCTACGTCATGCAGCTCTACGTCACGCAGCTCTACGTCACGCAGCTCTACGTCACGCAGCTCTACGTCACGCAGCTCTACGTCACGCAGCTCTACGTCACGCAGCTCTACATCACGCAGCTCTACGTCATGCAGCTCTACATCACGCAGCTCTACGTCACGCAGCTCTACATCACGCAGCTCTACGTCATGCAGCTCTACGTCATGCAGCTCTACATCAAATAGTAACAAAGGGAAAAAGAAAAAAGAAAAACATATATAAAAAAATAAAAAGTATTTAAAAAAAATTCAATAAAACATAAATAAATGTGTATACGTTTTGTCCATAAAACTATGAAACGTTTGTAACCTTTGCTAAATGATATATACTGAATTATGTTTCTTTTTTGTATTTTTTTCTTTTTCTTTTTTGTAAATAGTGTCATGTAAAAAGGGTAGGCAATTATAAGCCTCGGCTTCAGCCTACACCTTTTCGGTCATTTTTTTTTTTTTTTTTTTTTTGGAAGTTCTACTATTATGCTTTGTAAAAAAAAAATACATTCATTCATTCATTCATTCATTCATTCATTCATTCATTCATTCATTCATTCATTCATTCATTCATTCATTCATTTATTCATTCATGATGCCTTACCGGGGCTCGATGGAGCAGGTGAGATGACAGGAGCGAGGGGTTGAAATGAGGGATCATATATCTCTGTTGAAACAAAGAAAAAGTTGTAGTTATAAAATAAATTTGTGTGGCTACATGATAACATGTAAGACAGTGCTATATATACCCTATATATATATACATTTATATTTACAGCATATATCCATATCTGTCTGAATATACCTGCATATAATCATCCTATAACTTATAACTTGTATTATAACTCTTTATGATAAGTGCTGTATATACTGTATATATATATATATATATATATATATATATATATATATTAGTGCTGTCAGGCGATTAAAAAAATGTATCTAATTAATTACAGGATTCGTAATTAATTAATCGAATTAATCGCATTTTAATCGCATAACCATTTTATGCCTGATATTCTACATTCTATAATCATATTTCAAATTGCATGTGTCCAGATGTCAGAATTCAGTACTGTATCTACAAAACCTTCTGTTTAATCATCCTCCATCTATTAATTTGCTTAGATTTTTCAGGTCTGGTCAATTTGAGCATAGTGTTATTCACAGTCAAAGATTAAAAAAAATTATTGATATTCTCATTTGGTTCATTACAATTGACTCAAAATAAAATTTTCATTCAATCAATCACCGCGCAGATTGATTGATTGAATGAAAATGTTATTAACAGATTGCAGAATGGGTACAACAGTACGGCTCAATACACACAATTGATAAGGGGATGCAGACCAGAGAAAGACTTTCGTCTTGTTTACATCAGGGTCCCCCATTTTCAATTCATAATGAATTGTAAGTAAGGGTGCACCATGCACAGTGCAATCCATTCTTTGTGGATCTAGCCCACAGTATTTCTGACACTGGGAATACATTCCCTGAGATCCATAGATGTCCCTAGAATCAGATACCAAGAACATGCAAATGGACAATATTAAAAAAAAGTCTGTAAATGTGTATTCTACATTCTTATGGAATGAATGAGATACAAAAAAAAATTATAAATAAAAAGAAAATTATAAAAAAAATAATTTTTTTTTGTAATTAATTTTGAGTTCATTTTCATAACGCGATAATTTGCTGTGTAATTAATTAATCTAATTAACGCGATAAACTGACAGCCCTAATATATATATATATATATATATATATATATATATATATATATATATATATATATATATATATATCGACATCTGTCTGTACATACTTGCATATAACCCTTGTTACATACCTGTAGATACTATATCTATATCTGTACATATCCCTTACCTACTCCTACTATCTACTATATATATACCTGTACATATCCCTTACCTACTCTTACTACCATAGTAGTCTTACATGTATCACTATACATATTAATACTATATCTATATCTGTACATATCCCTTACCTACTCTTACTAGTTACACTGCTGGCCAGTATGACTTACTACCATAGTGTCTTTATACCTGTATCACTGTACATAGTAATACTACAACTCTGTACATACATCTGACTAGATGTATACAGTAGATGTATCTATTACTCAGTAGTACTCATTTATATATTTTATACCCAGTTTAATCACCCGTACATTGTATATTATCATCGCACTTTACTGTTATACATTTGCACTGTGGTTGGATGCCAAACTTATTTCCGTTGTACTGTACTTGTGCTGCATGATTGATGACAATACATTTTGATCTAATTTGATGTAATCTAATCATGTGATCTTACCTCCAGGTGTATAGCTGGCGTCTGGAAATGAACAGGAGAAATCTACTGGAGGAAAGAGAAAGACAGATGAACAGAGGACATTATTATTAAAGGCTTCTTGTGTCAGAATGGGAGTGGCTCGTCAGTGGGGGACGCTGTCGGGGCTCGTAGCCGTCCACTGGATCCTCTGCTTGGTGGTGAATGGAAGCAGCGTTGTTGTTAACCCTTTCACTACCACACTAAAGAAGGTTAACCCTTTACTATCACACGACAGACGGTTAACCGTCTGTAGTGTGGTAGTGAAAAGGTTAACCCCTTTGTCGTGTGGCAGTGATAAGGGTTAACCTTCTGTATTGTCGCACTGAAAAGGGTTAACCATTGGTAGTGAAAGGGTTAATGTGCGTTAACGCTGCTACTGTCTATGTGGGCCTACTGTGCATTTAACGCTTATATTATAGTTTCAGGGACACTTACATTCTGTTGTTTTGATTTCAAACTGCCCTATGTCCACATGACACTGACCTGTGCAGAGACGAGAGGGAGAAACACTGTCAGGGTCTCGGCATACTTCTGCTCAGGGGCGTGCACAGATAGGGCCGAAGGGCGGGGCTCGAGCCCCTGCCCCAAGTGCCCCAAGTGCCCATATTTCTAAGAGGCTAACCTCTTCGATGCGCGCACGTCGCGGCACTTTGCTCTCGTCTGTCGGCTCCGGGCTGCGTTTCTCCCCGTCATTCAATACATTGTTGGAAAGTTGAATTTTTGCGGCCTTTCGATCGTCACCACACACTCGACCTATTGCTTTATTTTGACATCGGTGGACGACGCCATGGCAGAAAGTGTAAATAGCGTGCAAGGATTGTGGGAAATTGTAGTAAACTCGCATATATACTCTATTTAAAACACCAACTTTATGGGAAATGTGCTTACCGTCTTCTCCAGAGTCGGACAAGAAGATAGACACCGATTTCCCCTCTGTGCGTTCAGTAGAAAGCTATCTGGCTGGGGAGCATGTTGCCTATGTCACAGCCCAATGGTCCCACAGCCCTATGTTCCTACAGTCCTATGTTCCTACAGCCCTATGTTCCTACAGCCCTATGTTCCCACAGCCCTATGTTCCTACAGCCCTATGTTCCTACAGCCCTATGTTCCTACAGCCCTATGTTCCTACAGTCCTATGTTCCTACAGCCCTATGTTCCTACAGCCCTATGTTCCTACAGCCCTATGTTCCTACAGCCCTATGTTCCTACAGCCCTATGTTCCTACAGCCCTATGTTCCTACAGCCCTATGTTCCTACAGCCCTATGTTCCCACAGCCCTATGTTCCTACAGCCCTATGTTCCCACAGCCCTATGTTCCCACAGCCCTATGTTCCCACAGCCCTATGTTCCTACAGCCCTATGTTCCTACAGCCCAATGTTCCTACAGCCCTATGTTCACACAGCCCTATGTTCCTACAGCCCTATGCTCCTACAGCCCTATGTCCCTACAGCCCTATGTTCCCACAGCCCAATGGTCCCACAGCCCTATGTTCCCAAATGTCTATGTTCCCACATTTTCTTTTTTCATAAATTTGTATCTGATTTGATGCCCCTTTCTCTTAATTTGGTAGCCAATTACACCCAACCTATTATCCAATTGTTCTAGTAGTAGAGGGTTCGTCCGGGAACATAGGGCTGTAGGAACATAGGGCTGTAGGAACATAGGGCTGTAGGAACATAGGACTGTAGGAACATAGGGCTGTAGGAACATAGGGCTGTAGGAACATAGGGCTGTAGGAACATAGGGCTGTGGGAACATAGGGCTGTGGGAACATAGGGCTGTAGGAACATAGGGCTGTGGGAACATAGGGCTGTAGGAACATAGGGCTGTAGGAACATAGGGCTGTGGGAACATAGGGCTGTGGGAACATAGGGCTGTGGGAGGGCTGTGGGAACATAGGGCTGTGGGAACATAGGGATGTAGGAACATAGGGCTGTGGGAACATAGGGATGTAGGAACATAGGGCTGTGGGACCACTGGGCTGTGAGAAACATAGGGCTGTGGGACCACTGGGCTGTGGGAACATAGGGCTGTAGGAACATAGGGCTGTGGGACCACTGGGCTGTGGGAACATAGGGCTGTGGGAACATAGGGCTGACCCCTCTGGCTGCAAACTAGCCTAGCTTAGCACAAATGAATGGAAGCGGACATGGACCGCCTAGCCTACCTGTTGGCCAAAAACACCTCTCCCAGAGTTAGGCTAGGCTAGCTGATCAGTATCCGCTTCCATTCATTTTTGTGCTAAGCTAGGCTATCTATTTTCTTGTCTGCCTCTGGAGAAGACGGTAAGCTAATCTCCTATAAGGTTGGCATGTTCCTTTAAAAGCAAGTATACTGAGACCCAATGTATTGTAAAGCTGTTGCATTGGCAGTCCTTTCCCCGATGTATGTCAATACATCGCAACGTCACAATAACAACATCAGCAACATGCTATGGCACATTGGGTCTCATTCTCCAACGGACTTAAGACAAAAAATTTGCTCTTAGGGCCATTTAAGACATCTTAGGGCCGATTTTAGGATTCACCAACCGTCCCTACTAACACAACAGTAAATATAAGGTTTAAATAAATATAACACATTGACATATTTATTTAAATTATGATTAATTAATTCCAAGGAGGCATGTAGAGTTGACATGAAGGAATCACTATGATTCCTCCCAAATAAAGCCCTTAAGAACACAGAGCACAACAAGAGTCTGTCAAGTTAAGACTGCTCCTAAATCCTGCTCTTAGTCAGGGCCGAATCCAAGCTTAGGGACGGTTGGGGAATCCGAAAAATCTGCCCTAAGATGTCTTAAATGGCCCTAAGAGCACATTTTTTGTCTTAAGTCCATTGGAGAATGACACCCAATGTGGTCTAGTCTGGTCTCAATTCCCCCATTGTATTTATGCTGCGTCATTGTGTTTAAACAGGCTATGCTCGTTTTGTTTTGTCTTGCATACTGCATTTCTGAATACAAATCATTATCTTAATAGCATGCAGTTGCACAAGACATTGATTACACCATACCAAAACAATCCACACTCTGTCGCAGAGTTTAGAACCTTGATCTCCAACCTTTGTCAATCAAGTTGTACGTGTTTTCATAGATTTCTATCCTTGCTTTTGTCTCGCCTTGTTGTCTTATTGTTACGATTTGATATGCCGTGTGATTTTATAAGCCTTTTTTTTAAGCTCATTTGAGTTATTTCTCGACGTACACTCGGCGTGAGGGAAACCTCGGTTTTGCCTTTCGCGTTAAATAAAGGGTTAAATAAAGGGTATACCCAATGGCTGAGAGAAGTGAGACTGGGAGACTTGTGTGTCTGGGAGACTTGTGGGACTGGGAGACTCATGTGACTCGTGTGACTGGGAGACTTGTGTGACTGGGAGACTCATGTGACTCGTGTGACTGGGAGACTTGTGTGACTGGGAGACTCATGTGACTCGTGTGACTGGGAGACGTGGGAAAATACACAGGTCACAACATGTTTACAGGAACGTTTGGGAGTTGCATTTTGATTGTATTTGGAGTATATTTCCTGTAGTGAACTAGGCTAGACGTCTGCCCCACTGCCAGTGATGAAGCTAAGCTAGGCTAACGGTCCAGGCGTTCCCTAAGCCCAATGCATGCAGACAGAGAGACGAAAAAGGTATGTTATCTTCTTGTCTAACTCCAGGGAAGATGTTAAATAAGCACATTTCCCAAAATGTTGGAGTTTTCCTTTACGAGCTGGATCTTTACACTCAGTTGCCTTTCGCGTTTAAATTTTTTTTAAATTTTTTTTTATCTACTTTTTTCTCCCATTTTCTATTTTTCTCCCATCCCAATTTCGTATCGTCCAATTCTACCCTCCCCTGTCTCGAACGTTGTTAGGCCATGCCTCCCACAGGCCGGCTGCAATGTGGACAAAGCCTTACATCACGTGTCCCCTCCGGTACTCGAGGAAGCAGCCGTCGCATCTTTTCACCTGCACAGCGCGATCTCTCAGCGGCGAGGGTCTGCGTGGGAGGGACACGCCGCCCCCGTCGCTTCCTGATTCTACTGCACAGGCGCACCAACCGACCCGTAGGAGTCGCTGTCCACAACGTCCGATCCCCACCCATCAGCTTCCCCACCCCCTAACACTGCCAATGTGTATTAGTATGAACGACCAGCCAAGCTGGTAGCAACGGCGAGAGCTGGGCTCGAACCCAGCGTCTCCTGCATTGGTGGTGAGCGCCTCCTTGCCCACTACACCACCTAGCCGCCCTGCGTTTAAATAAAGGTTTGAAATAATAAAAAATCAAAGAGGAGTTCCCTCTCTCTCCTTGACCCACCGCCGCTCCACTTGAGCTCTGTCAGGCTGTGGAAGAGGACGGGTCCCGCGCTGCCGGCCGCGTGGCTGAAGTCCTGGTAGTTCATGCCGCAGAGCTGCCGGCCGTCCACGTCGAAGTTCTGGAAGGGGATGCTGGAGGCGTCGATCTGGTGCACGTCCATCACCTGCTGCAGCCACTCCCACACCTGGTACTTGGTCCAGTACTGGGGCTGTGCGTCGTGGGACCACAGGCGGCCGGTGTAGCCGCCGGGCATGACCATCGACACTGCGGGGGGGCGGGGGGATGGAATAGAATAGAAATACTTTATTATTAACCGTTTTTTGTCACGTGGCAGTGAAAGGGTTAACCTTCTTCTGTGTTGTCGTCGCAGTGAAAGGGGTTAACCCTTTGGTAGTGTGGTGGTAGTGAAAGGGTTAATAATCCCGAGGGAAATCGCTCACGGTAAAAAACAGTAAAAATGTAGGTAGTCAAAAACAAAAGTCACGAATAAGAATAAAAATAAGAATACGAATAAAATACCGGTCCGTCCGGGATATACATTTTCTATGTTATGTATATAAGATAAGATAATCCTTTATTGATCCCCTTGGGGGAAATTCGGGTGTCAAAGCAGCATGGGGGCTGGGGGGAGGGGATACAGGGTGGGGGATGCATCGCTTCACAGTACAAATACAATATAGTAATATACAAAAAGTACAAATACAAGATAGTCCGGTGGTGAGAGTGGTATACATTCAAAAAATATAAAATATACAGTCAAAATATACATTAAATAGTATATAAGTTAAGCGTCTGTACTGTGGCAGTGAAACGGTTAACCTTCTGTAGTGTGTGGTATAGTGAAAGGGTTAAAAGCACCATTCTTACTTTGTGGTTGTACAGCTATACGGGTCATCATCAGTTGTCAACCACTGAATAGAATTTAATTTAGGGAACACAACACTTTTTACACGAAGAGGCCTGAACACAGAGCCGTCAGAGGCGCGCGACAGAATGAGATTATCGTGTTCTCCTAACGAGGTGTCCATCCACGGCACGAGGCAATCTAATTAACTAACGGACGCCAGTGGAGAGGACAGGTTATGGCGGGAAACACTAATTGAGACCGCCAGTGTCGTGCTCGCCGTGCGTCAGAGGGCCGTTTTGTGATAGCTAATTATAACATTTTTTAAACAGCTCAAAACGTACCTTTTTAAACTAGCTTTTAAATGAATTATTATCTTTATTTTATTGGTTATGGTTAGGGTCAGGGTTAGGGTTAGTTTAAGGTAACAGTGTGGTTAGGGTTAATGTTATGGTTAGTGTAAGGTAACAATGTGGTTAAGGTTAAGGTTATGGTTAGTTTAAGGTAACAGTGTGGTTAGGGTTAGGGTTAGTTTAAGGTCACAGTGTGGTTAGGGTTAAGGTTATGGTTAGTTTAAGGTAACAGTGTGGTTAGGGTTAAGGTTAGTTTAAGGTCACAGTGTGGTTAGGGTTAAGGTTATGGTTAGTTTAAGGTAACAGTGTGGTTAGGGTTAAGGTTAAGGTTAGTTTAAGGTAACAGTGTGGTTAGGGTTATGGTTAGTTTAAGGTAACAGTGTGGTTAGGGCTATGGTTAGTTTAAGGTAACAGTGTGGTTAGGGCTATGGTTAGTTTAAGGTAACAGTGTGGTTAGGGTTATGGTTAGTTTAAGGTAACAGTGTGGTTAGGGTTATGGTTAGTTTAAGGTAACAGTGTGGTTAGGGTTATGGTTAGTTTAAGGTAACAGTGTGGTTAGGGCTATGGTTAGTTTAAGGTAACAGTGTGGTTAGGGTTATGGTTAGTTTAAGGTAACAGTGTGGTTAGGGTTATGGTTAGTTTAAGGTAACAGTGTGGTTAGGGTTATGGTTAGTTTAAGGTAACTGTGTGGTTAGGGTTATGGTTAGTTTAAGGTAACAGTGTGGTTAGGGTTATGGTTAGTTTAAGGTAACAGTGTGGTTAGGGCTATGGTTAGTTTAAGGTAACAGTGTGGTTAGGGTTATGGTTAGTTTAAGGTAGTCTTGAGGTAAAGGCACTTGCCTCCCATGTGAGCGTCCCAGGTTCGTTCCCGAGCAGGGAAAGTGAAGCGTTTTCTGAAAACTTTAAAAGTTAAACATTTCTTAATATGTAATATATGTACTTATTTGTAATGTGTACACGTTGTACATTTTCATAAATATGTGAATCTTTTTTTTTAATCTCCTTTACTTTTCTCTTTGTATACAAACAAGTTCCAAATTGACTGTGATAACTGTTGCTTGTTTAAATATGCAGACTTGGTTGCCTTACTGAAGAAGGGGGATACTGATTGATTGATTGATTGATTGAAAAGTTTATTAACAGATTGCAGAATGGGTACAGTACAGTACAGCTCAATACATACAATTGTTAAGAGGATGCAGACCTGAGAAAGACTTTCGTCTTGTTTCCATCAGGGTCCCCCTGAGAGAGAGGGTCATCTCTCCTGAACTGGTGTAAAGAAAGTTCCTTAGAGATGAATGTAAGTAAAACTAAGGAACTTGTCATACAGTACATAACAGTATCTCAGTGCAGCCCCTCATGGTCAAAGGACAAACGACGGAGCAAGTGGATCGTTTTAAATAGCTCGGCACGTACATTGATAGCAATCGTAACTTCAATAAAGAGATACCGACCACATATTTAAATCATGCAATCAACGCCTCCACCTTTTCCGTGAGCTCAACAACCTTTGTGTGAGTAAGCCAATTATGGAAACGGTTTATAAGAACCTATAGTGGAGGGAATCTTAACCTCTAACATGACCATGTGGTACGGACATCTGAACATAAAAGGAAGACGTAAGTTGCAGAGGACAGTGAATTTGGCCTCTAAAACCATAGGGAAGCCACAAAAAAACGATAATCTACAATGAAGTGCTTTAGGAGGAAAACTAGGAAGATACAGTAGTGGGTGACCCCTGACCCCTCTCACCCACTCTATGGGGGAGTTTGGGCTGTTGCCCTCTGGTAGTCGTTACAGAGACTGAACTGAATACAAATAAAATAAAACTCCTTCATTCCTAATGCCATTAAGGCATTGAATTAATCTTGCACTCGTTAGACCCGGTCCTTGATGTATATTGTATTCCTACGTTCTCTGCACTTCTCCATTACAGAAGTATGTGTATATAGTCTGTTGTCTTTGTCATTGTTGTTGTTTTATTTGTTTGTTCAATGCTGAGACCAAAGACACATTTCCACACTGTGGACATTAAAGTGAAACTAAACTAAAAAACATATTACTCATGGCTATATAACACAACGTACACTAATGTACCTTTTTCCTGTGGTCGATAAGTTAAAAAGTAAGATACAAAAAAAGGTCACTTTAAGGAAAGAACTGTTGTGGTTCTTGTATAGTAGCCTATAGTTTAGAAATAGCAAGTATAGCATAAGGACATATAGAGTAAAAACTGTATATTGTATAGGAGTGTACATAGGAGGACCCAGTGGCTTAATTCGTAGCTAACATTGTATTGCATTATCTCAGGACTTTATCATGTCTTATTTTATGTCTATTTTATTATCTTCTATTTTTATTTACTATTGTATTATTGCCCAATCAAAGCGGACATGGCCACCCGCATTTCACCGTATGCCCTGGTATGTATGTGTGACAAATAATAAACCTCTTGAATCTTGAAATCTACTTTATTTACACATTTTAAGCGAGATCGGGCTGCGTGAATAAAATATACCCCCGATGTTGTGTTCTTCCTCACCATCTGAGTAGGCGTTAGGGCTCCAGGTGATCGGCAGTTGGCTTTCAAGGCTGGCAGTGGGAGTGATGCTCATGTTGCTTCTGTATGACGTACCATGGCCCAGGGCTGTGGAGAGGAGGCCGGCAGAACAGCACACGCAAGTCAAAATGATCAACGGTGCATTTATATAACAAGCTTTTATCCAAAGTGTTTTATACAGTTTCTGTTCCTCACATTTCACCCATTCACTCACACACACCGACGGGCGGCAGAGGCGACCATGCAAGGTGCCAACCTGCACATCGGGAGCACATGAGGGGTTAAGTGTCTTGCTCAAGGACACTTCGACACGCTGCCCGGGAATAGAACCGGGAACCTTCCGACTACCGGATGACCGCTCTACCTCCTGAGCCATTGTCGCCCCTGATTGGGGGGTGATTGGGGGACAATACTTCTAAAGAACATCATCAGTAATGTGGCTTATAATAACAGTAGCTTAGCCTGGAATTAAGCAATTATTGGTTACATTTACATTTAACCATAACAAAAAAAAATATATAGCCTATATTGTATACATCCAATTTATAAAATATGATGTATAATAAATACATAATATATATATCTTTAAATGTTTAAATAATTTGTTTATGTATGTAACAAACGGTTAAAGGTGCTGTTGTTTTCTTTTGTTGAAATAAGCAGTGTACAGTACATGCTAAAATAATAGCTCTAGACTCGGACAGCCATCACTGATACAGAGTGTCTGGTCAGTAACATGGGTCTCCCAGTCCCTCCGCTCTGCAGTAAACAGCCATCACTGATATAGAGTGTCTGGTCAGTAACATGGGTCTCCCAGTCCCTCCACTCTGCAGTAAACAGTCATCACTGATATAGAGTGTCTGGTCAGTAACATGGGTCTCCCAGTCCCTCCACTCTGCAGTAAACAGTCATCACTGATATAGAGTGTCTGGTCAGTAACATGGGTCTCCCAGTCCCTCCACTCTGCAGTAAACAGCCATAACTGATACAGAGTGTCTGGTCAGTAACATGGGTCTCCCAGTCCCTCCGCTCTGCAGTAAACACAAGATACATTTCTGTTCCCACTTTATCCAAGGAGAGAGAACTCCACACTGCAACAATGGAATGGACATAAATAAGAAATATAAACTAGTTTTAAGCAAATATGTGCTTTAAACAAGAAAGATTATCTGCCAGTGCAATAAACACAAATGTTGGCTTGGTGAGATTTCTTGGAATAAGTAAAAAATAAAATAAAAAATCTAGGGTTTATCCCATTCTGATTGGATAAATTGGGAACGGGATAACCAGGAAATGTATGTTCTGTTTACTGCAGAGTGGAGGGACTGAGAGACCCATGTTACTGACCAGACACTCTGTATCACTGATGTCTGTCGGAATATAGAGCTACTTAACACTTATTTTAACAAAAGATACCACTTACAGCTCCTTTAAAAGTATCTTTTGTCTGTCCCCACACAAGTAGACCAATCACAGCTGACGATCTGCACTGACATCACATGCTGAACCAGCTAGCCCAGCCAGCCAGCAAGCTAGCTAGCTCTAAGCTGCCCATCAAGCCATGACAAGAATGATTCCATCGTTTCGCTACATTTACCAAGCAACACACTGAGCGTTACCATATTATCCTCCTTGAGGGCAGCAGTAGATGAAAGCGATTAGCATGATTGCTATACAGTAACTGAAATATTGAGTAGCGAACATTGACCGATGTTAGCTATGCTAATCGTGACTCGTGCTTTGCTAACCTATACTTCCGTTTTTGGGGGTTCAAAGTGATGTGTATAATAATGCCCTTTCTGTTTTCCCCCTTCTCTGGTGCCACCCGCCCCTTTCTGTAGAGCAGGGGTCTCAAACTCAATGTACCTGGGGGCCGCTGGAGGTAGAGTCTGGGTGAGACTGGGCCGCATCAAATATTCCACACAAAAAGGGTTTCAAGTATTTATTTTTATTTTTATGGAAATGTACGGTTGAAACATGCAAACGTTAAAACACTAATAAGCATTGGAGGCTTTTAACCAGGGCCAGACTGGGGAAATCATTCAGGCCAGGAAATATAGTGCGAAATATAGCCCCAGTCAGGCCACTTTTTAAGCGGGGGGTCCCCCACCAGGAGATTTTGTGTTACAAAGACTTAATTTCCTGCATTCTGGTGCAGGAATTGTTTTATTTGTACCCTTTAAATGCCAGTGTTTGTGATGACATGACTGCAAAAAAAAAAAAAAAAAATTTTTTTTTTTTTTGTGAAATCATCTGGGGGGCCGCACAATATCATCCAGCGGGCCGCAATTGGGCCGCGGGCCGCGAGTTTGAGACCCCTGCTGTAGAGTCTGCTGATTACCCAACAATGACTACAGCTGAAACCCGAGAGCCTGCACCCCACACATGGCCTTTTGCCATTGCCACTGAATTGTGTGGATTGTCTGTTGTGTTGGGCCTTATTTCCACTGTTGTGTGGGACTGTGTGTTCCTTGGGTTCACACTGCTATACTTAGTAGCTTCATTGTGTTCTTGCTGCATGGTGTCTCTACCATGTACGTGTGATTGTGTCTTGTGGCACTCCTGCTATTAGTAATAGCCTTGTGTTGTGTTGTTTTGCCAACCGTGTGGGTTTTGGGTTGTGTCCTGTGAGTGACACTTGTGTTTGTTTAGTGTTTGCCTATAGTGTTGTTTAGTTATTATTTAAACAACTGCAACTACTCACAATTTATGAGGTCAACAAGTATCAAACAGGGGTTCTTATGTACAAAGTAATTGGTCTTCCTTTATCTTTGCCAAATTTTTTTCAAACTTATTTTGAGTTTAATTCTCATTATCATGCACATCTCACAAGAAGAAATAAAGACTTACGCATTCCTTTCTGTAGGACCTCTGTTGCCAAATTCTCACTTGTTTATCAAGGTGCAGTGATGTGGAATGATATACAAAATATAATAGAAACATGTTCCACTTTAAATATATTTAAAAGTAAGCTTAAAAAAGAACTACAGATCCTGTAGTCTATATAGTATCCATGTGTATTTGTGTAAAGTATTTTAAAATCTTTTACCCAACATTATAATATAATATATAATGCTGTATTGTATGTATCTGTGTGTATGAGAGAGGGATATGCACATGTGTTTGTGCATAATGTGGGGACGGGGTGGACGGGAGGGATTGTTTTTGTGTAGTTATCCTATATAGGTTTAAGAGGGGAGGTCGCTTATAAGCCCTTGGTTTTTTTTTACCTTTCCTGCACATTTGAACTGTTCTTCTTTTTACTTATTTTATTCCAGAATGTATATTTGTAAGTGCGAATAACAATAAACAATAAACAAAACACCTGATTACTTGTGTTTGTTTAGTGTTTGCCTAGTGTTGTTTGTTTTATCGTCTATCCCTGTTTTGTTCTCCCCTATACCCTATGCCTTGTTTGTGTGTTTGTGGGTTTCATTCCCTTTATTTGAATAAATAAACATCATGAAAAACACTTTATTACTTCCTCCTACCGGGACCTACCGGAATGCACGTTCACTGGACGGGTTGGATTCACAACAACCCGGTTCAGATACAGTTGTGGGTTATTAACTGATACGCCTGTAAAGCATAATTATTATCAACCATTATAGACCTTTGTTTGTGACAGCCGGTCTCTATTCTTTATTTAATACACCTACAGTATACTACAACATTGGAAGTCATTCCTTAAAGCCACCATTGTTGCCAAACCACATGGTACAACTGCTCATTTTCATCAGGAACTGAGTAGTCTTCTATGCTGCTGTCTCGCTCACATTTTACATTTGTAACCGGCTTCACTTCACTTCACACAGTGTAAATAGAGTCTGTTTACAGACGTGGTTTTAACTTGACCACAGCTATATTTGCATTCTACCTCCTAGGCCAAGGGACATGTGATATTCCATGTAAATAAACAGTGTTAGAATTGTGTTCAGGTGCTATTAGCCCACTGGTCAATGTTCAAAGGCGGTTATTGGAGGCTAGATGTGTTTTAACATCGGTTTGCACGTACCACACTTAAACAGATGTGTCCTTCAGTTATTGGTGTAAAGTTGTGGAATTCTCTCCATAGCGAGCTTAAGGGATGTAATAGTGTTTGTCAATTCAAAAATAATTATACATTTTTTTTGTCAGTATGAAATTCAAATGTGAATCTGAATAGTGAGATCTTTTATTTTCTTGTTTATTATTATTATTATTATTATTATTATTATTATTATTATTATTATTATTATTATTATTATTATTATTATTATTATTATTATTATTATTATTATTATTATTATTATTATTATTATTATTATTATTATTATTATTATTATTATTATTATTATTATTATTATTATTATTATTATTATTATTATTATTATTATTATTATTATTATTATTATTATTATTATTATTATTATTATTATTATTATTATTATTATTATTATTATTATTATTATTATTATTATTATTATTATTATTATTATTATTATTATTATTATTATTATTATTATTATTATTATTATTATTATTATTATTATTATTATTATTATTATTATTATTATTATTATTATTATTATTATTATTATTATTATTATTATTATTATTATTATTATTATTATTATTATTATTATTATTATTATTATTATTATTATTATTATTATTATTATTATTATTATTATTATTATTATTATTATTATTATTTTCTTTCTTGTTTAATCTGTGGATTGTTTGTATATATGGCATATGAATTATTATTTTGTGTAAATTAGGTTGTACGCCGACCATCAAGTAATACTTGTTTAGTTTAGGAATAAGGGGCAGGTAACTATAAGAATTATTCTTCTTCCTGCTCCTTTTGTCGCATGGTAGAACGTTATTTATGATTTTAATGAAAACTGTATGATTGTATTGCTTCCATGTGGCAAATAAAACTCTGAATCTGAATCTGGATGTCATAGCTGAGTCATACCTTCAGTTCAGTTCAGTTCAGTTCAGAGTTTTTATTTGCCACATGGAATCATACAATCATAGTTTCTTCATTACACAATCATAAATAGTCATTCCATGGACAAAAGGAGCAGGAAGAAGAATAAATATTATAGTTACCTGCCCCTTATTCCTAAACTAACATGTATTTACTTAATGGTCGGAGAACAACCTAATTTACACAAATAATAATTTATACCATTATAAAAGAAACACACAATCCACAGTTAAACAAGAAAAAATTTAATAAGATCGCTAACGCTGTGGCGTCCTTGACGAAGACGGACAGGAGCACTTGGATTGGTCCCCTGGCGCGGCTCACGTGGCGCCTGTCTGCTCCCGGCTGCCCTTGGGGGGGAAGGACGACGGGATGGGTTAATCGCAGATACGCATTGTATGCATGGTTCGCATGTGTGCCAAATGGTGACCTCGGAGCAGGTCCTAAATTATAATTATTATTATTATTATTATAATGATAAAGAATAAAGAAGAAAAGAAAGAGAAGAAAAAAAAAGAAAATATCTCACTATTCAGATCACATTTGATTTTCATACTGACTAAATATTTTTTTTTATACATTTTTTTGAATTGATAAACACTATTACATCCCTTAAGCTCGCTATGGAGAGAATTCCACAACTTTACACCAATAACTGAAGGACACATCTGCTGAGTCATACCTGGCACTACTGTAGTTACAGTGAAATTCCATGTAATTCCTTTTTACTTGTGACCAGAGTGTACAGGTAGCAACAGGTCATTGGCACGACTCGGCGACTAGAACCACACATGGGCTAACGCTTTCCACCTGATGAAGCTACTCAAGTTTCAAGTTGTGTTGTATGTGTCACGTATAAGGTACATGTACATTACAGGGAACTGCTTGGTTCTGTATGGTCTTGTCAAAATCCAATGTACAGTTTTGTTTGTACAGTTGTACAGTGTCCCCCACCCACCCCTCCTACCCAACCCCCCCCCCCCCCACTCCTACCCAACCCCCCCCCCCCCCCCCCCACCCACCCACCCAACCACCTCCAATGTACAGTCCCCCCCCACCCCCACCCCCACCTACCCAATCCAATGTACAGTTTCTACGTCAAATGTATATACTTTTTTTTTTCTGGACTCTTTTTGTATCACAAACAGTACTGTAATTGCAAATCTGGTATATGTCATAAATGTATAGATGTAGCAGTACTGTTTATCTGTATGTCGTGTGTGTCATATATGTTACGATGAATTGAAAATGGGGGACCCTGATGTAAACAAGACGAAAGTCTTTCTCTGGTCTGCATCCCCTTAACAATTGTATGTATTGAGCCGTACTGTATTGTACCCATTCTGCAATCTGTTAATAAAGTTTTCAATCAATCAATCAATCAATATGACCCTCCTGAGATTGCGCTTCATACAGTAAAATTGAGAAGAATAAAGACCAAACACTATACAAAAGAAATATACAATATACAAGACTGAAGTACAAAATGCAAACAAAATGCAAGAATTAGGAGATGTAGTGCAAATATTGTCACAACATTGTTACTCAGCTGATAGAGTTGTACCCTTCCTACTGACTTGTCGTACAAACTTGTAAGTCGCTTTGGATGAAAGCGTTCAGCTAAATGACTAAATGTAAATGTAAAATATTTGAGTAATAAATAGATCAAAATATGGTGTGGTGTTAAAAAGTGTTTAAAGTGTCTAAAGTGAATGTTAAAGGTGAGTGTTTTAAAGTGAGTGGGTGCATCATGTGGATGTGTGTGCAATGAGTGTGGATGGGTTAGTGTTACATAGAGTCGATGAGCGTCCTGATGGCCTGTGGATAGAAGCTCCTTCTGAGTCTCTCTGTATCGACCTTGAGACTCCGGTAGGTAGCGCTTGCCTGACTGCAGCAGTGCAATGAGGCAGTTGTTTGGGCGGCAAATTACTCATAGGCTAATTTGTTGACGTTTATATTTTCCATCAGTCTGCCATTTACAGTACTTAATCCTGTCCCATCTCCATTGCTGTATATCCTCCTCCTCCTTTTTTTTTTTTTTTTTTTTTTTTTTTCATTTTAAACTAGTAAAACATTAGTCCTTGTTTATAAACTTGAAATAAACTTGAAACATGAATTGCAGTATGCCAATGCTGTATGCCAATTATGCCACATCAATGTGGAATGCCCTACCCAAAGCTGTAAAGGAATATGAATCACTACCCACTTTCAAAAACACTCTCAAAGAACACCTACGGGAGACTGCAATTCGAAACTGGCCCCTACAAATGTCCTAAACCAGTTGTACAGTAAATGACCAAGAATGGCTTTGTCAGTATTCCAATGTACAGTGTACAGTGTGTCCCCCCCACCCCCTACCCAACCCCCCCCCCCCCCCCCCCCCCACCTCCAATGTACAGTGTCCCACCCCTCCAACCCAACCCCACCCCACCTACCCAACCTCCTCCAATGTACAGTTTCTACGTCAAATGTATATACTCTCTTTTCTGGACACTTTTTGTATCACAAACAGTACTGTATTTGCAAATCTGGTATTTCATAAATGTATAGATGTAGCAGTACTGTCTATCTGTATGTCGTGTGTGTCATATATGTTATGATGAATTGAAAATGGGGACCCTGATGTAAACAAGACGAAAGTCTTTCTCTGGTCTGCATCCCCTTAACAATTGTATGTATTGAGCCGTACTGTATTGTACCCATTCTGCAATCTGTTAAATAAAGTTTTCAATCAATCAAAAGGGAGTAAAAAGTACAATATTTCCTTTGAAATGTAGTGGAGTAAAAGTATAAAGTTGCCTACAATGAGGCGGCTGGGTGGCGCAGCGGACATTGCCCTCGTCACCAACGCAAGAGACACCGGGTTCGACTCCGGCTGTCGGCGTTACCTCCGGCTCGGGCCAGCCGTCATACTAACTCAATTGGCAGAGGTAGCGGGTGGAAATCGATGGGTGGTAATCTGGACGTTGTGGACAGCGACTCCTACAGGTGGGTTGGGGGACGCCTGCACAGCAGAGACAGGAAGTAGCGGGGGTAGTAGTGTGAGCCTCCCACACGTTACTCCTTGCCAATGAGAGTCCACGCTGGCAGGTGAAAAGATGTGACAGGCTGCCTCCTCGTGTATCGGAGGGAACACGTGATGCAAGGCTTCTATCCTCCCTACAACCGGCCAGTGGGGGGCATATGCGAGCAACGTCAGGGGAGGGGAGAATTGGCACAGCGGGTAATTGGGATGGAAGATAAATAGAAAAAGAGGAGAAAAAGTGGATAAAAAAAAATAAAAGTTGCCTACAATGAAAATACTCACGTTAAGTGCAAGTAGCTCGAAATTGTACTCAAGTAAGTAAAGTACTTGAGTAAAAATACTTAGTTACCTTCCACCACTGTATAAAACACACGCATCAAATGACATTCTCACTTTACACTGGGCACTCCACGTTGTCTGCCAGTATAACAAGCCATCTCTGCGTTATAGAAGAAGGTAAAACTTGCTTAACATCAAGCAAATCAGTTTCCTTAATAACTGAGATTTCCTCCGCAGCAGATACGTGACACTCGGTGCCCAGTGCCCAGCTGGCAGCCTGCCCGGTCTCCTCGTGTTGCTGTTGTTTAACTCTCAGTACTTGGCTACACTCAGACTGCAGGCGTCAGATTATTTTTTACTCACGACTCAGATCTGAGGATCCCAAAGGCTGTGAAAGCTCGTCACAGACTGAGTTTTCTTCCCCCTCAGCCGCCAGGCTGATCATGACTCAGGCCCCCCCCCTCCCCCACCCCCACCGCCCCGCCCCCAAGTGACACTAGGCACAATAACAATAACAATGACACTGGCAGAAATACTGCACTGGGCTGACCTGGAACTCTGCACTTTATATATATTTATTCAAATGATTAATCCTGCACTGCACTGTCTTTGTCCTGTGTCTGTTGTTTCTGTTGTTATGTGAAAAGAAAATGTATGGAGAAATGCCTACTCTGTAACGCTGAGACAATTAGCAATGTGTGTACATATATGGCTTTAATAAAGGAATCTGAATCTGAATCTGTTTTTCTTTTGTGTCAATAGCACCAATCACAACATGGATCTGATCTTTTCACTTTCATAATCCTAAATTCTTACTTCTAGCTCTTCTAGTGTTTAAACGTATAATAATGTATAACGTCTAACGTATAATCAGAATCATATAATCAGAATCAGAAAGGTCTTTATTGCCAAGTCGTTTTCACAGACAAGGAATTTGCTTTGGTCGTTTTCGGTGCGACATTAGCGGACAGACATGACAGACAGACAATACAATAAATAGGTGGAGTAAAATTAAATGAAATATGAATTAAGGCACAATAGAATAGAATATAATTATGAAATAAAATATAGGCCCAGGACTGTACAACTGTAAATAAAGAGGTTGAATACAATTAAATGGGATATATATATATAAATATATATATATATAATATATATAATATATATAATTATATATATATATATACTGTTTACACTGCCTATTTTCACTTTTCTACTGTACTATAACTTTTATTGCCTGCATTTATGTATTTTCAATTCTACCTGTACCCCCCGCCCCGCATGCTGCTATGATGCCTGAATCTCCCCAAGGGGATCAATGAAGGAATATTTTATCTGTCTCAGATACTGTATGGGGTCAGATTTCTTTTCGCAATCTGACCTCAGTTTGAACAGAATTCATGCAACATTTACGTCACTGTCTGTGCTGGTGGAGTCACTCAGTGAATACAGACATGAAGACAGCTGTGATGGAGGTGGTCAGTGGATACAAACATGAAGACAGATGTGATGGAGGTGGTCAGTGGATACAGACATGAGACAGCTGTGATGGAGGTGGTCAGTGGATACAGACATGAAGACAGCTGTGATGGGGGTGGTCAGCGGATACAGACATGAAGACAGCTGTGATGGAGGTGGTCAGTGGATACAGACATGAAGACAGCTGTGATGGAGGTGGTCAGTGGATACAGACATGAAGACAGCTGTGATGGAGGTGGTCAGTGGATACAGACATGAAGACAGCTGTGATGGAGGTGGTCAGTGGATACAAACATGAAGACAGATGTGATGGAGTCCACTCAGTGAATACAGACATGAAGACAGCTGTGATGGAGGTGGTCAGTGGATACAGACATGAAGACAGCTGTGATGGAGGTGGTCAGTGGATACAGACATGAGACAGCTGTGATGGAGGTGGTCAGTGGATACAGACATGAGACAGCTGTGATGGAGGTGGTCAGTGGATACAGACATGAAGGACAGCTGTGATGGAGGTGGTCAGTGGATACAAACATGAAGACAGATGTGATGGAGGTGGTCAGTGGATACAGACATGAAGACAGCTGTGATGGAGGTGGTCAGTGATACAAACATGAACACAGCTGTGATGGAGGTGGTCAGTGGATACAGACATGAGACAGCTGTGATGGAGGTGGTCAGTGGATACAAACATGAACACAGCTGTGATGGAGGTGGTCAGTGGATACAAACATGAAGGACAGATGTGATGGAGGTGGTCAGTGGATACAGA
>NW_028172486.1:0-13106 GCF_963971535.1 Notolepis coatsorum
TGCAATGTGAACTATCCTTATGGCCCTTTTTTGGAGTATAAAAAGTGGTTGTAGTGTAGACTTATAATTGTTTCCCCAGACTTCAGCACAGTAATTTAAATATGGTAAAACTAGTGAACAGTAGAGAATGTAGAGTGATTTTCTATCCAGGATGTGCTTTACTTTACTCATGACTGAAATGCTTCGTGAGAGTTTAGATTGGACATGTTTTATGTGAAGTTTCCAACAGATTTTATGGTCTATTATTACACCTAGGAATTTATTTTCATAAACTCTTTCAATAATCACATCATTTATTTTAACTTGTACCTGAGTATCCAATCTACAGTTTCCAAACAACATAATTTTAGTTTTGCTCAAGTTCAATGATAATTTGTTTCTATCAAACCATTCCTTCAATTTCTTCATTTCAGATGTGATGACCTCTAAAAGCTGCTGGACATTCTCACCAGAAAAAAAAAGATTAGTGTCATCCGCAAATAAAATACATTTAAATATATTGGATACTTTACATATCTCGTTAATGTACAAGATGAACAGTTTTGGACCCAACACTGACCCCTGGGGGACACCACAAGCAATGTCCAAACATTCAGATTTATAATCTCTCATTGTCACAAATTGTTGTCTTTTATTTAGATAGCTTCTTACCCAGTCCAATACTACCCCCCTGATCCCATATCTCTCCAATTGAGTACCTCATCTCATTTCCAGTTTGAAGTCGTCTTTGCGGATGTGCGGACCCCTAGGTTTTTGTAGTAAGCTACTATGTGTTCTACCCCATAATGCCCTGAGTGGGAGGGTAGTTTATTAACCAGTGTTGTGGCTATGTTTGTAAAGAATATGTTTAGGTATTTGGCCACATCCAGTTTACATCAGGGTCCCCCATTTTCAATTCATAATTACATTTATGACATACGCAACATACAGATATCATGACATTTATGACATACATGACATACAGGTAGTTGTCTGTTACATTTGTGACATACAAGATATGCAAAATATACAGTACTTAAACAGAGATCCTAACAGAAAAATATACATACAAGGGGGAGGAAACTGTACATTAGGAGGGGTGTGGGTGGGTGGAGGGGGCCAGGGGGGTTTGGACATTTTACGGGGGCCAGTTTCGAATTGCAGCCTCCCGTAGGAGAAGAAGAAGAAGAAGAAGAAGAAGATGAAGATGTAGAAGAAGAAGAAGAAGAAGAAGAAGAAGAAGAAGAAGAAGAAGAAGAAGAAGAAGAAGAAGAAGAAGAAGAAGAAGAAGAAGAAAGAAGAAGAAGAAGAAGAAGAAGAAGAAAAGAAGAAGGAAGAAGAAGATGAAGAAGAAGAAGAAGAAGAAGAAGAAAGAAGAAGAAGAAGAAGAAGAAGAAGAAGAAGAAGAAGAAGAAGAAGAAGAAGAAGAAGAAGAAGAAGAAGAAGATTGAAGGAGACAATTGAAAGCTATAGAGTTCCAGGAATTCCAAGGTAGAATTCCCACATCCCCAAAAAAAACACAAATGATTGCCATACTACTGGTAGGTTTTCTGCTGTACTTTTTTAGCGTCATCGTTGATATGGAACCATTGAGGGTTTACTTTAGAAGTTTAGAAGGGAGGGAAGAGTTAGGACCTGAAGCGAACCACTAGGTGGTGCCCCATCTCTTCACCCGGATAGAAACGTGGGATAAGGACCGCCTTCCCATGAGCCATAGAGTATAGACCGCATTGAAGAAGCCTTATTCGTGAGTGACCGAACATGCATTAGGAAACAATGATGTGTATTTACCAATTAATCACATTGTATGTCACAGTGTTTATTTGTTCTTTTGTAAATTGTAAAATGATGTGTGGTATCATTATAGAACATTGTCGGGACGCAAGTCTGTTTAACTCTGAAATAGTCTTATCAGGCACATGTACACACAAACAGAGACACACAGACGCAGACATTACCACACACACATAGACAAACCACAAGCACGCACGCACGCACGCATGCACGCACACACACACACACCACACACACACACACACACACACACACACACACACACACACACACACACACACAAACGCACACACACACACACACATACATAACACACACTCACACAAAACACACACACATACAGAAATGTATACAGAAATGCAGCGTTGCGTTGTTATTATGGGCTGAGCCGCCACGCAGGATAATGACGCCGCGCGCACGCGCGCGCGCACACGCACGCGCGGCCCCGCGCGCATGCGCATTATGTTCCCTCGCGCACAATAATACACTTTGTTTGTATAGCCTTTCATACAGAAACTGCAGCTCAAAGTGCTTCACAACAGAATTAAGACAGGCATAAAATGAGCACATAAAGTGCAGACATATAAAATCAGTTTTTCACATTAGGATCTAACATCCCAACAGGCAACCTTGTTTATGGTTTGATCAGTTTTAATATAAATAATAAAAATAAAGAGAAGATTAATTAATTATCTACTCAGTCCCGAAGTTTGTGATGTAGATATGGAATGTCCCGGGTTGCTGCTGTTTGCAGAGTGTGTTGTTGTCCGGGGGTGAGTGGTGGTGGGTGGGGGGTTGAACAAAGAGTCCCAGACTTGGTTGAAGACACCAGCCTATAGCGGCTATTGTTATGATAATGCGAGGTAGCGCCGCAGGTAAACACAACGATCCGAGCCGAGCGCAGCGCGTTCTCGCGAGCGCGTGCATGTGCGTGCACGCGCTTCTGCTCAAATCTTTAATACTCAGTGAGGTACCACTGAGTGGTACCCCGTGCCATGAACAACGCATGCCTGCAGAAATGACACAGACACACACACACACATAGACAAGCCACAAGCACCGCCGCGCGCGCGCACACACACACACACACACACACCACACTTACATAACACACACTCACACAAACACACACAATGTATACAGAAATGCACACACACACACATACTCTTTCTCATTCTCTCTCTCTCTCTCTCTCTCTCTCTCTCTCTCTCTCTCTCTCTCTCTCTCTCCCTCTCTCTCTCTCTCTCTCTCTCTCTCTCTCTCAATAACTCATAATAATGTGATCTGAGGAGAGCTGAGGAGAGAAAACTAATGCTGGTTGATTAAAAGGGATTGAGGTGATGAAGGCTCCAGTCTTGGTGCTATAAGGGCCTCTAGTTTCAGCTCAGCCCAAGGCAGCAGCTGGAAGCGTAATTACACGGGCTGATTTATACGTCATTAAGGCCTCCATATAAGTCACCCCTTTTGAAAAGAGCAGTTAAGCTACTTATACTTTTCACCAAACAGCGGCAATTCCGTATAAAATGAATGTATGTCGCTCCTCCGAGAGCATATGGTATATTTCTCACCTTATTAATAATTCAGGCCGAATGAGCAAAAATTAGTTGGCCCGGTTACCGCTGCGTTTGTCCTGCATTAATTTGGTCCGACGTTTTGTAAATGGGGCTATTACGCTAAAAACAAAGCACAGTGAAGGACCCGCGGTTTGCCGTGCTTAGGAACAGAGAGGGTCTCATTCGTACACCTGTCACTTTCAAACAGGGGACCATTACGGCTCGCAGAGAAAAGATATCACACTTTCCACGGTAGCTATGTTCTTTCACAGGAAAAGCAATAGCCTAGAAACTAGGAGCTGGTGAGGAGAACCTTTGTTATCCTAAAAAAGACAGACATTTGCTTTTTGCCTCTGATTCCGTCCTTGCACTTTTGTTGCGCTCTATGCATATAAAAAAAATATATATATATCAAAGCAAAGCATTTGCATATATATTGAGCCATTTACGAGGCTTGTGTGTGTTTTATTCTTCAATTTCTTTTATTATACACAATGCAGCCTATTGAGCTTCTTTT
Organism: Notolepis coatsorum; assembly: GCF_963971535.1. Classification (NCBI taxonomy): domain Eukaryota; kingdom Metazoa; phylum Chordata; class Actinopteri; order Aulopiformes; family Paralepididae; genus Notolepis; species Notolepis coatsorum. Next base: position 3,844 of record NW_028172486.1, read on the forward strand.
AAACCCTTTAAGATTTGACATAAGCGAGATTTGATGGAAATCAAATGAAGAGCTCATTATTGGGCTCGCTACAGACGACACGAGTTGAACAGGTGTTCTTTTCTTACACATATCACGGCGGCGTATACATTTTAACGACCCTTGACACCTTAGATACACAGTATTTCAGTACGGTACAGGCACACACACACACACACACACACACACACACACACACACACACACACACACACACACACACACACACACACACACACACACACACACACACACACACACACATGCACAAATGCACACAAACATGCACACGTCGTACATTCACCACCACCAACACACAAGGAGCAGCTCAATGGGGGCTGAGCACATTGTTGCTTTAACCTTCTGCGCCAGTTATCCCTCTCAGAGCTCCAAGCCTTGGCAGCTAGTTCTATTGGCTTTTTGTCATGAAGCCTTGGATTGTACAGTGGCTGGGGGTGGATGGCTGTGTGTGTGTGGGGGGGGAGAACAAAAAAAGTGAGAAAATAAGCTCTTCTTTCACGTCTTTCAATCTGAAGTAGTAAGAGCGAGCCGAAGCTAAATGGGAGACCTATAGGAGTTGGGGTCATTAGCACGGGCAGATCATTAGGCTGGAGAGGAGGCACACGACCACCCAAGACCCCCCCCTCCCACCTGCTCTCCTACCACAGGCTACTCTACTTCACACCAGGGGTGAACTGTGAGTAAATGACCTGACCTCCACAATGCCCCGCTGCCCTGCAGCCAAAACCCTTGTATGGTTAGCTAGCTGAAGGTGGGACGGTGTTAGACTTCCTTTCTACTCTTCGGGACAATGTGGAGTGTTAATAAGGTGAAAAGGGGTGGCGGCGCTTGCTCTCCTCACTCTTCCTTATCCCCCTTCCTCCTTCATCTCTTTCTTCCTCGTTCGTCTCAGTTTTTCACCTGGCCTTCAGCACTCTTCAGTCGGAGAAAGAGTTCTGCGGCAAAAGTCGAGAGTTTCTGCCGCAGCGGCGGTCAAACGAGCGGGCCCCGCTCGGTTGCCTGGGCGATGATTACCAAAGTGGGAACCGGTCGTTCGATGTTCACATGTGCATACGGCAAGGTGTTTGTACCATTATGGTATTTTATGTGATGATGAATTCAGTCTTTAATGGACCCATTAGCTCGCAGGAAGAAGCGAGTCACAGAGAGGTCATATCTCAAATGGTTCATCGTCATAAATAAACGGCGGGTGACAAGTGAGGATGTGTTAGATTCGTATTGGCTGCTACATTTATAAACTCGGGTCTGTCCCGCCCCCCCCCCCCCCCCTTCTCTCTCACCCTCACTATCTCTCTCTCTCTCTCTATTGTTTGAATGTCACAACTCTGCAGGCGAATTTAACGTTGCTTTTAACCCTCACCGCCTCGTAATTACCTTGACATTTACCCTCCATTCAATCAACTTCTTAAGAGCAGATTTATTGCAATGACTTTTTTTTTGTATCACACAGCAGACCGCAGTAATTATGCACGTTATTTAGAGTCGTTCTTTTAATGCAGTTTTACACGGATAATATCTAGAATACTCTAGAGTATGTATTTAGAATTATGTATTATGTATGTATTTAGTATATCTATAATGTGTAGGGATGCTCGATATTGGCTTTTTTACCGATACCGATATTCCGATATTGTCCAACTCTTAATTTCCGATACCGATACCGATACCGATATCAACCGATACTGATATATGCAGGGTTTCCCCCCAAAAAAACGGAATAATTTCAGCTAACTAATAATTTCACTGGATGCATTCAAAAGGCTTTCTAAATGTAAGCATTATCTGTGCAAAATATGATCATTAAAAAAGTTAAAATTAACATTACATATCTCTTGTTGTTGAATTAAACCAACATGCATACTTTTGACAATAAATAAAATAAGAATTGGTTCTTACTTGCTTGCCTGGGTAAATAAAGGTTAAATAAATGTAAAAAAAAATTTATTGTTATTGTTTTTTTTTTTACCGATACCGATATTTTCCGATATCACATTTTACTGCCGATATCATCGATAATATCGGTCGGCCGATAATATCGGACATCCCTAATAATGTGTGTTTTCCTGTACGGAGCAGCACGACACCGACGGTGCCCTGAGACGGTGTGAGAGCCGGGAAGGACAGAAATACTATTAGATGAAGTATCAGAGATGAGTGGGGCTGTGAGGAGTGAAACAGGGAGTGAAACAGGGAGTGAAACAGGGGAGCACTGCCTCTCGCTCTTTATTGCTCAGGTTATTATCACAACTGCTGGGGGAATCGGTGAGACGGGGAGACGGGAGCGTCAGCGATCCATCCGGGACCCCTTCATCACCGACCGCTAGCGGCCCCCCCCCCAAATAGGAATTATACATCTGCATCTGAATTAGTAACATTATTCGCCAATTTGGCTCAGAGTGAACATTGTTCCATTGGAGATGGAATTAAATTAGAAAATGAGTGAGTCTTTAATTTTCAGATTATAAATCAGGGAATATAATTCACCTCCTCCCCCGTACCTTAAGGGCAATCACATTATCCTAAGCGACATTTTATCCTCAGCCCCCGCCAAGTGATCTCATCGCGACGCGCAGTCACACACACAAATCACTGCTCCCGGGGAGGAGGCAGGAAATACATCTTTTCTCCCCTCCCGAATTAGACGTTGTAAAATACGAGTGTCTTCTTCTGCACGAGAGCTTATTTTACATGGAATTTGATAGCCCCTTTTGAACTCATAAACACAGTACCAAATTACTTAGTTACAAGTGATGTAGTTTCCCTTTTCAGCACTAAGTGTAAAGATAAAATGTTGTCGGTTGAAGATCGGGTGTGTGAAGGACAATACCTGATCTCCTCCCTATAGCGACAAGAACGCCTGAGGCAGGGGGGGGGGGGGGGGGGGCATCACATTCACCAACGACAAACGCATCAGGACTAGTGAGGTCATTCAGACGAGTGACCTCACTACTGGAGACCATGGAACCTGTGATGTGATGCCAACAGGGGTTTTGTTGTATTTGCTGTGTTCCCTTGCGTTGGCATGGCGTGGGGGCCTGTGAAAGTCCTGTATGAAAAATATAATTTTTTTGCAATGATTGAATACTGACTTTTCGACCGCACTTTATTCCCCCTTATTCTCAACGGCTCTATAACATTACAGTGGAAAATACTGCTTGATTGTAATAAACAACTTAGCAACTTACGGTCGGTCGCACATAAACCGGTCAGATTGTAAAGAAAGAATCGACCTTTTACGGCCGGCTCCCACTGCAATGGCCCAAACTCTCCGCCTGTTCATTTCCAAGGCCAATGCCCAGACCTCATTAAAAATGAATGCACTCCTTAAACCCCAACACTATGCCTTTTCCATTAGGGGAAGAGATATGATGGTGATAAACATTATTTGTGGATCGGATATGAATCGCACACAAGGGTTGACTGCAATACTGGAAGCAACATAGAGAAGCGATTGTGCTTGAATCCCCCCCCCCCCCCCCCCCCCCCTGCAGTTTCATTCATATCAGGGCTCTTTATAATTTGATTTCTATTCATTTTGACCATTGTTGTGTATTATATTGAAGTCCCTATCCAGCTAATCTAGACCAACCAATTTGGATTTGTGTCATTCGGTCCCACTTGGTTGATTTTAAACTGATCAGGATATTTGCCTGACACAGTCACTGGCATTCTGAATGGCCTTATCTTGCATTTAATTACCATACTCCCATTGTTGAAACAAAATTCATCTATTTTGGTGTACAGTGGTAGTGGTTAGTGCATGTGCGTGTGCGTGTGCGTGTGTGCGCGCGCGTGTGCGTGTGCGCGTGCGTGCGTGCGTGCGTGCGTGCGTGTGTGTGTGTGTGTGTGTGTGTGTGTGTGTGTGTGTGTGTGTGAAAGAGAGAGAGAGAGAGAGAGATAGAGAGAGAGAGAGAGAGAAAGAGAGGGAGTGTTTTGTGTGTCTTCCGTTTCCACCGAGCCCTCATCTCTCAGTCTCTATATGATATACAGGCATATTTTCATGGAAACAATGCTTTGGTGGTTCCCCCATAAAAAGCAATAAACCCTGACAGCCTCTTGGAGATTCACCCCTGGAGCATTGCACAGACAAGCTCCCAGACATATACATTTAATATTCCACCGAGTGATTGATTTTATGGGGCATGGTTAACGTCATCATCAATACTGCCCTTTGGACCTAAAGACTAGCTTAATCGGAAAGGATTACTACTCGTCATGTATTATACATGGTTAGGGGTTCTGCGTAAGCACTGTAATGAGACAGTATTTTGATGTCATGTATTTTAATGTGCACATGGTATGTTGCGGTGTGATTGTGTGTGATTGTGTGTGTGTGTGTGTGTGTGTTCGTGTGTGTGTGTTCGTGTGTGTGTGTGTGTGTGTGTGTGTGTGTGTGTGTGTGTGTGTGTGTGTGTGTGTGCGTGTGTGTGTGTGTGTGTGTGTGTGTGTGTGTGCGTGTGTGCGCGTGCGTGCGTGTGTGTGTGTGTGTGTGTGTGTGCGTGTGTGTTCGTGTGTGTGTGTGTGTGTGTGCGTGCGTGCGTGTGTGTGTGCACAAGCATGGTTGTGTGTGCACATTTGTATATATGCATGTTTTTTAGCACTTGTAGTAATGAATGCATCGGCCTCCGGTATAGTGTGTATTATGTGGTTGCATCTATAAGTGTTACCGTTACAACCGCGGTATGTGTTTTAATAGACACAACACATGTAAAACCACAGTCTCGTCTTTGCCAGGAGGACATAAGCCTGGAATAGTACAGTATATCCCACACACTACCGGTGGTTTAAGCTGTATTAGCCTGACTGTTTGACCCCAGCAGGGCAGCCATGTTCCTGTCTTACTTTCCCCTGGCTGCCTGACAGTCAGAGCGGGACGATAATGGCCGCCCTCGGACACTCTCCGCCACAGGGCACGGGTGTGATGGGCTGCGGCTCAGGAACCATATTAATATTAATACATATAAAAGCCGTCCGGCTGGCACCCAATCATCAGCTATAGACAGCACACACACACACACACACACACACGCATGCATGCATAAATGTGCACACACAGACACACATGCCATGTGCGAACATGCATGCGTGTGCGCACGCACGCACGCACACATACATGCTGGCGCAAAAGGTAAAAGCCCTATTATAAATGTAACTACACGTGGTTTGCGGACAGATCCTTTCCCAAGGTCAGCGAGGAACATTTGCCAGCAGGAAACCTACACAGAGTGACGGTTTGTTTCACGCCGTTTGGGGAAAACACACATTATGTAAATGATTCTTCTTTTGGAATGGAACATATACACAACTAGAGACTCTGTGCTAATGGCCATAATATCAGCCAATGCTAATGGCTGGCTATGTGCGTGAGTGAGTACATGTGGGAACATGCGTGTGCTGCAGGTGTGCGTCCGTGTATGAGTAAGGCAGTAAGTGTGTGTGTGTGTGTGTGTGTGTGTGTGTGTGTGTGTGTGTGTGTGTGTGTGTGTGTGTGCGTGTGTGTGTGCCGTGGTGCTGTGTGTGTGTGTGTGGTGTGTGTGTGTGTGTGTGTGTGTGTGGTGTGTGTGTGTGTGTGTGTGTGTGTGTGTGTGTGTGTGTGTGTGTGTGTGTGTGTGTGTGTGTGTGTGTGTGTGTGTGTGTGTGTGTGTGTGTGTGTGTGACCAGGAAAAGCTTTCACTCTCTTTACATATTCCAGTTAATTTCTACAAAAGCAGTTTGTTAAACAAACGTCAGAGAAAACACAGATCCATAGCCAGCAGAGTGGGCCCCACATTCTGGGCCAATAGCAAGTCTTTATCTAGGGACCAGGAAGGGCAGATACGGTGTCAGCGGCCCCCCTGTGTCAACGCTGTCTCTCTCTGTGCCAGCGCGAGGTATCACCCACCAATTTACCATTTGCATATTTATAAATTGGCCACGGTTTTTGGTATCAACAGCAACTCCAAACACTCTTGAATTAATGGAGCACACAGAAGACAGATCATTCGGCACAGATGGAAAGCAATATCTGAAATCAAAGTGCAGGGATTATACGCGCTCTGTGTTTGTGTAGGGGCCATGACGTTCAAAGACAAGGGCAACGAGCAAATAAAAGTAATGCGACTCGCAATTAAAGTTACTGAGTCGGTGCCTGAGTCAGTCAGAGGAATATAGAACTGGAAAGCAGATTTCAATGTCAAACTAAAATGGAAGTACTGCAGGCTTTTCTTCGGCACGGTGGTGTAGTGGTTAAACACTGTCGCCTCACAACAAGAAGGTCCGGGGTTCGATTCCCGCTTGGGGACCATGCAGGTTTCCATGATGCCAGTTACCCAGGTGGGGTATCTCCCAGGCCTTTCTGTGTGGAGTTTGCATGTTCTCCCCGTGCTCGCTAGGGTTCCCCCCCCGATAAGATAAACCCAATGGAAAAACATGCACAACAACAAGATCGCTAACGCTGTGGCGTCCTTGACGAAGACGGACAGGAGCACTTGGATTGGTCCCCTGGCGCGGCTTTAGTGTATTTTGCCTATTTAAGTATTTTTCAAACTACTATGTTTATTCTATACAACCAATATATACAGATTAGTGTGTGAAGATTAGGAATAACTAACAGAAAGATCCTGTTAGGGTTTGAAACCGACCTCAACAGCACGGCACAGACAGGTAGTTCAGAGTTAGCCAAACACTAGGGCGTATTTATTACTGAACCAAAAAATTAGCCAAAATACAAAACAGAAGGAGAATGCCTTCGGCAGAGTTGTCTGCGGCTCTGCAGATCCTCCCGGTGTTAGAGGTGGGGAATCGGCGTAGGCACCGCTGCGGCTCTGCAGATACTCCCAGATCCAACTCGGAGTGGAAACGGAGAGAGAGAGAGAGTGATCAATAACAGTCCAACTGTACACAGAGGCAGTGCAGTTCAGTCCTCCCTTAGCTGAGTCCAGTATGAAATACAAGTGACTTGATCTTCGGTGTAAACTACACACAAGTTAGCTGAGTCCAGTAGAAACAAAACGGTACTTCTTCAGTGTTATCCAAACACACAAATTAGCTGAGTCCAGTACAAAACAAAAACGGTATTTCTTCAGTGTTATCCAAACACACAAAAACAGATAATCCAAAAAGGTTTGTTTCCAAAAACTCACCAAAGCGCAAACGCATAAGCGGGCAACGAGGCACAGCTCCAAACGGATGATCAAGATATACACCAGCGGAGACTTCCAAAGATGTCCTGGAGAAAAGTAGACAAGGTACAACAATGGGGGGGGGACAGGCAGTAGCAGTAGTAATTCAAAACGACCCGACAACGATTGATAGAAGGTCCGAGTATATGAAGCCTCTGGAGCGCTAATTACAAACTACAACAGGTGCGTGATGGAATTGATAATCGCTCCTGAAGCGTGTGGCGGGGAATGGACCAATCATCACAGTACCTTGAAGAAGCGTGTGGCGGGGAATGAACCAATCCTCACAGATCCATGAACCTGTCTCCAGTCAGAGCAGACACCCAGTGTTCCTCGGCGTTGTAGTTTGACCCCTGCCTCGACTTTCTTGTGCCAAACTGGCCCCTCTTGAGTCTATGCCATGAACAAGAGGGCGGCGGAGGAGGATAAACCCTGTATTATCCAGCTACACAGTCTATTAGGAGGCACAATGCGGCCACGGCGGAGGGAAGGCCCACCTCGGCACACTTTTTATCGGAGCAAATTAAACCCCGGACCCCTGCGGCTTCCTGCGGGAGGACACTTGACACCGTCACTCCTCCTAAACAAAGATGCATGCTGAGATCTGTGATTAGCCTGGAAGATGGCCCCCTCTGCGACGGTGACTGAGAGACAGGAAAGAAAGGAGAGAAAGGGCAGACTGAGAGATAGAGGGAGGAAGGTGACGACGCAGAAGGACCAAATGTCCCGCCGCGCTTTGATGTCCCACCCCGATGTCAACCACATAAAAGACTTGATTTTAATTGGACTGTGCGGTGCTTTTTAAAGCTATACAGATTACACTCTGAAGACAAAAGGCTCGATACAGCACCAAAAGGTGCTCCTTTGGTTGTAATCGGAGGATACATTTTGTTTGTGCGACATAAAACCACTTTCAGTACCTTTCAGTGTTTTATGGCATCATAGACCCGCTTTTACAAAAAGGTTATTTATGGAACCAAAGGTTCTATATAACACCAAAGTCAGTTCATCTATGACTACAACCAAAGGAACTCTATAACTATTTGTATAGTATATTTATAGTATATTTTCAAGGGTGTACAGAAGAAAAAAGGTACACAGTAAATTTCGCAGAGTACATTTTCTCTGCGAAATTTACTGTGTAGGACAATGGATCTGAATAGTTCTATACGAGTTAAACCTTCCAGACTATAGGAGTGTGTGTGTGTGTGTGTGTGTGTGTGTCGTGTGTGTGTGTGTGTGTGTGTGTGTTGTGTGTGTGTGTGTGTGTGTGTGAGCGAGCGAGCGTTGTGTGTGTGTGTGTGAGCACGCGTGTGTGTGTGAGCGTGTGTGTGAGCAAGCGTTGTGTGTGTGTGTGTGTGTGTGTGTGTGTGTGTCTGTGTCTCTGTGTGTGTGTGTGTCTTGTGTGTGTGTGTGTGTGTGTGTCTCGGTGTGTGTGTGGGGGTAGGGGGGGGGGGGGGGGGTGGGGTTGGGGACATCATCAGTGTCATATGTCACTGTCAGCCTGACGTGCTCCAGCGATACAATGCAGGTGACAAATAACCCGGCGCATGATTGAAATCTGACAAAATAACACTGTGTTTTATAATAACATCCCCCCAGCAGAAATATGGCAGCCGCAGACTAAACAGTGCTTCATCACCACCGTGCCAGTCCCAGCGGTTCCCCATTAAGGGCCAGATCATTGTGTTTTGCCTGCCCCCCCCCCATCCCCAGCTGACCGCCGTCGTGACAGGCCCTGGCTCGCCGCCCTGACGTTGAGAAATATTTGCAGTGACAGGGCCACAAATCACGCGGCGACAAGTTTTAAAACTCAATATTCACTCAACGTGCATCTGCTATATTCTCGTTAAAAGTGTAATACGGTAGTCTCTCTCGCCCCTCCGCGTCCTTTTTATTATTACGGTATTGACAGCGACTATAATAAAGTCGTGCTGTTTTTGATGCAACAGGGAGAGGAAAGGAGAGATTGGGGGATGGAGAGAGATGGAGAGAGATGGAGAGAGGTGGAGAGAGGGGTGGATGGGGGTGAGAGAGAGAGGAGGAGAGAGAGAGAAAGAGAGA
>NW_028172485.1:0-20050 GCF_963971535.1 Notolepis coatsorum
TTCGTTCTCTTATTGGATGGCGTGCCCCCAGCGCCAGTGTCTTACCCCCAGAGTCGAGTTCAAAGCTACCGTCAAGGCTTGTCTCAACATGCCCGGTTCTGCCCAGGACTACGAGACAGGAATAAGGCTGGCACTAGATTGTTCCCCGTACATATAAATATGGCGCAGGTGAATACAGAAGTAGTTCAGTCCGCAGTCCGTTCAGTTCAGTCTTAGTAACAAGTGAAGCCTCACCCACTATGCAACGTGCGGTGAAGTAGGGCTCGTATTGCCCCAAGATAGAGTCTTGTTTATCCTAATACGTTTGTTCAACGTATTGTTTGCTCCTTACTAGTAAAAGCCTTCATCACGAGTCAAAGACCAAGTGAAGTGAGCAATTGTGTGTCTAAATAGAGCACTTATAGCCGCGTGCGAATAGGATAGTAAAGTATCAGCGCTTGGTTGAATAACGTCCAGTTCAACTTAGTTAATGTGAACCACCGCGCACCGGAGGATCTACACCGGTGAATGCAGACCCCCTTTCCGACTGGATTATTATTATTGCTTTGGACCAGGCTGTTAGAGCGGAGAAGAATAGTCTACACCCACTGCTGTGGGACCTGCCCGTGAGGAGCATCATTCGAGCCCGTCTCTATTGGAGAGGCTGACCGGCTTCCACCTGTGCTGCACGCATACTGGGATTACAGTCGCTGCCTTTCGTCTGCTGAGCAGGGAATAATATACCGCCTCCGGGAGCCTATTGAGTCCCCGCTGACCCAGACTTTGCATTAGAGCATTGCCTCCCCCTGCTGGCTTACAACCGGTGGAACCCCCCTACCAGTATCCCATAGATATAATTCCTAATATTCAAGTTGTATTATTATCTCATGCGTAATATGAGAATGGACATTCATTATTGATTTGCCTACGCACATTCCTTTGCCTTACAAGTGCATTCAATTAAAGTATATTATGTATTCTTGCTGCTAATAAATACTTAAAGACAACTTTGTGTAGAACCGATTCATTGTGGGGAAGTGTTCATCATCATATACTCGTGTACGGTATGGCCAGTATAATGTACATAAGACGGTAGTGGTTTAATGATACCATACTTGATTAATACAGTCAGGGAATTGTACCCCTCAGTTACAATTGGTCCTTCGAGCCGGAGATAAGAATTAGCGTAATATTAATATAATATTAATATTAACATGGCCGATGATGAACACTCCACAAACGGTTCTCCCGAGCTAGAACGCCCGCAGCGCAGACGGCAGCCACCTCCCTATCTAGAGGCATACACTGTCAGTCCAATACCTAGCTTTAAAAGGAAGTTAAATACGGATAAAGTAACTAAAGCGGATAGTAAAATTATGTCCAACCCTACCGACCAGGCTACCCCGCCAGTAGAGACCCTAGTGGGTTCTAACGTAACTGACCAAGCTCACGGGGGGGACCAGGAGGGACATGACATGACTTTACCCCAGACAACGTCGACGAGGTAGTCCCCGGAGAGCTCCAGGATAAAGAAAGCCTTCCCGGGACGGAACCCGACCCACCACAAGAAGAGACGCGCACACAGGAGATGGATCTCCTCGGTACGCGACAGGAGAACGGATCTCCAACGAGTACTGCCGGGAGCCGATCGCCTCGACCGGCGTCTTCCCCCAGCGAGGCGGACAAGATGCTGGCACAGGCACTCATCGCCACCCTGGCAGCCTCTACCGAACGAGATCGACTTCAGGGTGAACGCGATCGACTCCAAGCGCAACAGACGAGCGAGCACGAACAAGCTGCAGACGAACGACAGCGCCTTCACGTGCAACTCCAAGCGCAAGCCCTCCGTGAACGCGAACATTCTGCAACCGAGCGAGAGCGCTTCCAGGCGCAACAAAGGAGTGAAGACGACCGCATAAGACTGGAGACCAGACGCCTTCAGACGGAAGAGAACATTGAGAGAAGCCGCGCCAATGCCCAGGCCAGCGCCAATGCACAGCGCGCCGCCGCCAATGCCCACCGCAAAGCAGCGCGCGACGCAGCCCATGCCCAGCGCGAGGCAGAGCGCGACCGGCTGCAGGCGCAGCTGATGGACAAATTGGTTGCCATGGCGACACCCCCTCTCTCCGCACGGAGCTCCCGGAGATCGTCACGACAAGGGTCTAGGACGCATTCCCCTACCCGACCAAGCGACCCGGGACCCCGCCAACAGGAGGATCCTGTCCACGTCTCCGAACCCCCTTCCCGGCCGGTCCATACGAGACCCAGCAACCGGGAAGAACCGGACCACGCCGAGAGACTGAACAGAAGACTCCAGGTCCTAGCAGAGGAAGAGGAGGAGGAAGAGGAGGAATGTCAAGCCGACCAGCAACAACGTACTCTGGACCAGGAGGCCCAGTACAGCCCCGACCAGCAGCAACGTACTCTGGACCAGAAGGCCCAGTACAGCCCAGACGTCAGCCCCGAGGCCCTGCGCTACAAACCCCCGACTCAACTCACGGGTGAGTTTGACGCACCGCCAGCCCCGAGGAACAGCACCTGGGTACCCGACCTTCGGTACTCACCAAGTACCAGCCCAAGACGACACGCACGGGGAGACTCGCCCAGGAGGCCTCTCCCCCAACGCTCACCGATGTGCCAGTCATCCATGGCATCGTACCTTGGCACACCGACGTGCCCGGACTTCACACACGAGAACAGAGCACAGTACACAGAGCTACGAATGTGCCTAGAGACTATGCTGTCCGACGTACCAGATGAACCGTACAAGTATGCTATCCTACTCAAGCACCTGAAGGTGCCCAGAGCGCACAATATAGCGCTGGCATATTCCAGCTCTACTACCCCATACACCGCGGCTCTAGTAGCCCTCAACCAACGTTATGGACGCATATGGGACTACGTGATACAGGAGATAAGAGACATTGACCGTCTCCCCCCAGCCAGAGACAACAGAGCATTAGATGACCTCGCTATCAAGGTACAGTCCCTGGTAGGGATGCTGGGGTCCCAAAAGGAAAAAGGGATCTATGAACTGTACGCTAACTCTAATGTAGAGAGGATACTAGAGAAGCTCCCTCCCGCCCGACAAGAGCGCTTTCGGCGGCAGAGAGACCACCGCGACCCCAACGGTCCAGAGGCATCCCTCCTAGACCTATCTGAGTTCCTCGCCAGGGAGGTCAGTAGCCTAAGACTCGACACGTTCGTATGGAGTGGACCAAGCCCAAGACTCGGACCTCGGGGATCAACAGATAACCGCCGGTTGGTGACCGTTATGCACCAAGCCGAATCAGTACCGCAGCACAAGAACCACCACACCCCCTCGACGAAAGAGGACCAGTGGAAGATTGAGTGCCAGTACTGTGAGGGAGAACATCGGCTGTACCAATGCGACACTTTCGGGAAGCTGACCACGGACGAGGTGAGTCAGTGGATCAAGGACCACCGCCGCTGCTTCCGCTGCGCGCGCAGCCACCTAGCAGCTGAGTGCCGCTTGAAGAAGAAGTGCAGCAGGTGCGGTGGCACCCACTTGGAGGTCCTGCATGACATCAACAGGCGTCAGCCAGGACAACAGAGTGGGGCCCGTCGCGGTAATGTACCATGCCGAGGCGGTGGCACCAGCACCAAAGTTCCACCAGACCGCTCCCTGGTGTCCCGACTGCTACACTGACTCCCAGAGCGGGACCCCCTGAGTGCTCCTCAAAGTGGTCAGAGTGCTCCTGAGCTACGAGGACAAGGTCCTGGACACTTACGCCGTCCTGGACGATGGGTCTGAAAAGACACTCCTCCTCGCTTCCGCAGCAGCCCAGTTGGGCCTGCGGGGTGTCAAAGATACCATGACCATACGCACCATCAGAAGGGACCAGAAGACCATAAAAGGTGAAAGGGTCTCCTTCAAGATAGCAGCGGTGGACCAGCCCGAGAAGCAGTATAGTATAACCAACGTCTTCACCAGCCACGACATAGGCTTGTCTCAGTACACCTACCCCATCCACAGCTGATGGCCAAGTATGTGCATCTACGTCAACTACCTATACCGCTTATCGACGGCGCCACACCGACCCTGCTCATCGGCTCCGACCACGCGGACCTCATTCTCCCAATTGAGGCGGCCCACATCGGACCCAAAGGATGCCCAGTCGCGGTTCAGACCCGACTGGGATGGACGCTCCAGGGCCCCCTCTACGGACTTGACAGTCAACCCACGTCTACACGCTGCCTACACACAAAGGCGAGCGACACCGGCCACTCCCTCGTACAGCAGAGGCTATTGACATTAAGCGAGAGGCCCGTGAGAGAACCGTGGGCACCAGAGGGAGTTCGGAACTCCACCCCCCTCAGCTGCGCTTCAGACGTAGCTGACCTCGAACCCAGCACCCCAAGCGACTCCTTGACGGGGCGGCCGGGACCGGCCCCTCCTCAGACGGGGTACAGAGCAAACAAGAGAAACAGACGGAGGAGGAGGAGGCACAGCCAAGCACAGATCAAAGCAGTCTCAGGCCCGCTTCCTCCTAAGCCCCCCTTCATCCCGTCCAGTCGTCATGACCATAGACCAGTCACTACCCCGAGCTGCGTGGCCGGCCGGCCGCGTAAGCAAAGTGACCACTGGTGCCGACGGAAAGGTCAGAGTGGCAGAATTGCTCGTCCAAGGGCGGACCTACAACCGACCCGTGGCGAGGCTGATAGAGTCGCCAAGGCTCCCCGACTCGCTTAATGACGACCATGACCCCTGACTTTGTGAACTGCCTACCCTCACAACGGACATTGAGTAGTGGACAGTGCGGTTAATCTGTCTCTGCTTAGCTAATTAGGTGGGACTAATTAGGAGGCGGCTGTTACAAAGGGTCAGATTAAACCGAATATATGTATTTATTGATTGATATATATTGCATAATATTTGTATATCGTTTGATATCCCTTGTGTATTCTTTGTACATATACACGGAATATCCCTTTAACCTAGTAGCCTACAGACCATAATATTTCGTTCTCTTATTGGATGGCGTGCCCCCAGCGCCAGTGTCTTACCCCAGAGTCGAGTTCAAAGCTACCGTCAAGGCTTGTCTCAACATGCCCGGTTCTGCCCAGGACTACGAGACAGGAATAAGGCTGGCACTAGATTGTTCCCCGTACATATAAATATGGCACAGGTGAATACAGAAGTAGTTCAGTCCGCAGTCCGTTCAGTTCAGTCTTAGTAACAAGTGAAGCCTCACCCACTATGCAACGTGCGGTGAAGTAGGGCTCGTATTGCCCCAAGATAGAGTCTTGTTTATCCTAATACGTTTGTTCAACGTATCGTTCGCTCCTTACTAGTAAAAGCCTTCATCACGAGTCAAAGACCAAGTGAAGTGAGCAATTGTGTGTCTAAATAGAGCACTTATAGCCGCGTGCGAATAGGATAGTAAAGTATCAGCGCTTGGTTGAATAACGTCCAGTTCAACTTAGTTAATGTGAACCACCGCGCACCGGAGGATCTACACCGGTGAATGCAGACCCCCTTTCCGACTGATTATTATTATTGCTTTGGACCAGGCTGTTAGAGCGGAGAAGAATCGTCTACACCCACTGCTGTGGGACCTGCCCGTGAGGAGCATCATTCGAGCCCGTCTCTATTGGAGAGGCTGACCGGCTTCCACCTGTGCTGCACGCATACTGGGATTACAGTCGCTGCCTTTCGTCTGCTGAGCAGGGAGTAATATACCGCCTCCGGGAGCCTATTGAGTCCCCGCTGACCCAGACTTTGCATTAGAGCATTGCCTCCCCTGCTGGCTTATAACCGGTGGAACCCCCTACCAGTATCCCATAGATATAATTCCTAATATTCAAGTTGTATTATTATCTCATGCGTAATATGAGAATGGACATTCATTATTGATTTGGCCTACGCACATTCCTTTGCCTTACAAGTGCATTCAATTAAAGTATATTATGTATTCTTGCTGCTAATAAATACTTAAAGACAACTTTGTGTAGAACCGATTCATTGTGGGGAAGTGTTCATCATCATATACTCGTGTACGGTATGGCCAGTATAATGTACATAAGACGGTAGTGGTTTAATGATACCATACTTGATTAATACAGTCAGGGAATTGTACCCCTCAGTTACACTTACGGTAACCTACTTGCGTTCAGCGTTTCTCTGATTGGCCACGACGCCCATGTGACCGCGGCAGAGCGGCAGAGCGGAAATAGGCTGCTGCTCCGGCGAAAGAAAGACAGGCATTCTATCGCCATGCTCTGCGACAAACTCTAACCTTAACCAACTCCGAAAGAATGCCTAAACTTAACCCTAACCTTAACCAACTCCGAAAGAGTGCCTAAACTTAACCGGCGAAAGAAAGACAGATGCTAGTTATGTTTAGAGAGGCGATAAATTAATTAAACAAAAAAAATTGAAGTGATTCGAACTTGCCACCAATTGGATGCAGGCTCGACAGCAAGCTGAGGAACAAGTTGAGCTAACTGTCGATGTTAAAACAGGGGGGATTGCGTATGCATGCTGCCGCTCTGCCGCGTGGCCGCGGGGGCGTGCTAGGCGTGGTCACGTGGGACGCTGAACGCAAGTAGGTTACCTTACAGGACCACCGGTGTCCCACCAACACTCCACGGGTAACACCGGGACACGTGACGCAGAGCTATGGTACAATATCAATAAAAACAACGTCGAAAGAGCGAGGAGATGTAAAGATGTGAAGCATGCAGGCCCCCCCCCCCCCTCCTTGCCACCTCATTATTCACACAGAGACCAGAGCTGGGGGGGGGGGGGGGGGGGGGGTGCTGGACAAGCAGCTCGGAGGGACAATTAAATATTCAGCAGCATCTTTTTTTTTCTTCTTTTTTACAGGCAGAATTTACCAAGCGAGACAAATAGGCCGCAGTCACCGCTGGGGCGGGGCGATAATAAGACGTGGTGTGTGATCACATGCTGCTGTATCTAGAACCTCATAGGCTGCTGCTGCCTCAAGGACGGTGTCGACTGCAAACGCAGAGAGCGTACTGCTCCCATCTCCAATTGTGTGTGTGTGTGTGTGTGTGTGTGTGTGTGTGTGTGTGTGTGTGTGTGTGTGTGTGTGTGTGTGTGTGTGTGTGTGTGTGTGTGTGTGTGTGTGCGTGCGTGCGTGCGTGCGTGCGTGCGTGTGTGTGTGTGTGTGTGTGTGTGCGTGCGTGCGTGCGTGCGTGTGTGTGTGTGTGTGTGTGCGTGCGTGCGTGCGTGTGTGTGTGTGTGTGTGTGTACATATGTTTGCTGGAACTGCAAAGTGAGGCAGTGTTGGCACCATAGCTCAGAGCAGCACCTGGTGCAATGCAAGGTGTCTCTCTCTCTCTCTCTCTCACTCTCTCTCTCTCTCTCTCTCTACTCTCTCCTCTCTCTCTATCTCTCTCTCTCTCTCCCTCTCTCTCTCCCTCTCTCTCTCTCTCTATCTCTCTCGCTCTCTTTCTTTGTATCCCTCTCTCTATCTCTCTCTCTCTCTATGTCTTTCTCTCTCTTTATTTGTATCCCTCTCTCTCTGTCTGGAGAGAGAGAGAGAGAGAGAGAGAGAGAGAGAGAGAGAGAGAGAGAGAGAGAGAGAGAGAGAGAGAGAGAGAGAGAGAGAGAGAGAGAGGTTTGTCACTGTAAGAAAAAAAGCTGCAAGAAAAAAGTAAATGTCTGGCTAAATCAATGGTTGCCAAATACTTACTGTCAAATAGTAAAATCAAATACATTTACACATGACAACCTTTATTTAATGGTTAATATCTTGATAAAAGGTAATTTACTGTATTTTTACGGCATTTACACTTAAAGTATAGAAACACAAAAGTAATCTGTAAAATAATAACAGTGAATTTTCCATGAAAAAACATTTATTTTTTACAGTGTAGGCGCTCTATAATATCGTCCTGCAGCACATCAAAGGGTGCGTCTTACAATAGGAGTTCAACCCAGCCACTATACCTCCAAACACCCCTCGAGCACTATTTCAAAGCTACAGTAATCCTAAATTGCTTACAGGGAGGAGGGCGGGGGGGGGGGGGGGGGGGGGGGCAAAGATTGTGGAACACGACACAAAATAGAGAACTTGTTATTTTTTCATCCGTAAAGTCGAAAAAAAAGGGAAGAACGCAGCGCACCAAGGCCGGGGGAACGTCCCTGTGATGAGGAAGGGGACTGTATATATATTTCACAATATGCTGACACACTCACATGTAGGCTACAGTATATTGAAGAGAAGGAGAGGAGCAGGGGGGGGGGGGGGGGGGAGTGTAGCAGATAAAGTACAGCGAAGGGAGCAAAGCCCCAGAAGCGTATTTACTAGCTTACTTGCTTTTGGGCTAATGTTGACATTTTGCCAATGCTAGCGTTTCTTTGCACAGGAGTCCATGTGTACAAACATACATGCGAGGTAAATTCTTGTCACACACACACACACACACACACACACACACACACAGACACACACACACACACACACACACACACACACACACACACACACACACACACACACACACACACACACACACACACACACACACACACACACACACACACACACACACACACACACGTGCACAATAAGGCCTTCATCCAGCCGTACACCTATCAAAGGGAGGGTTGTCCAGCCCGTTTCACTGCTCTGAAAGGAAATACAAGCGCATCACTGAGGAACAAATCTGACAACAGCTGAGAACTGAGAAAAAAGAACAACCGCCATCTTGTTTTGTGGCAGAAGGCACGGTGTTGAGGAGGATGAGGAGGAGGAGGAGGAGGAGGAGGGGAGGAGGAGGAGGAGGAGGAGGAGGAGGAGAGGAGGAGAGGAGGAGGAGGAGAGGAGGAGGAGGAGGAGGAGGAGGAGGAGGAGGGGAGAGGAGGAAGAGGAGGATGAGGAGGAGGAGGAGGAGGAGGAGGAAGATGAGGAGGAGGAGGAGGAGGAGGAGGAGGAGAGAGGAGGAGGAGGAGGAGGAGGAGGAGAGGAGGAGGAGAGGAAGAGAGGAGGAGGAGGAGGAGGCGGAGGAGGAGGAGGAAGATGAGGAGGAGGAGGAGGAGGAGGAGGAGAGGAGGAGGAGGAGGAGGAAGATGAGGAGGAGGAGGAGGATGAGGAGGAGGGAGGAGGAGAGGAGGAGGAAGATGAGGAGGAGGAGGAGGAGGAGGAGGAGGAGGAGAGGAGGAGGAGGAGGAGGAGGAGCATGAGGAGGATGAGGAATGAGGAGGGTGCGAAGAAGAAGAAGAAGAAGAAGAAGAAGAAGAAGAAGAAGAAGAAGAAGAAGAAGAAGAAGAAGAAAGAAGAAGAAGAAGAAGAAGAAGAAGAAGAAGAAGAAGAAGAAGAAGAAGAAGGAGAAAGAAGAAGAAGAAGAAGAAGAAGAAGAAGAAGAAGAAGAAGAAGAAGAAGAAGAAGAAGAAGAAGAAGAAGAAGAAGAGAAGAGAGAAGAAGAAGAAGAAGAAGAAGAAGAAGAAGAAGAAGAAGAAGAAGAGGAGAAGAAGAAGAAGAAGAAGAAGAAGAAGAAGAAGAAGAAGAAGAAGAAGAAGAAGAAGAAGAAGAAGAAGAAGAAGAAGAAGAAGAAGAAGAAGAAGAAGAAGAAGAAGAAGAAGAAGAAGAAGAAGAAGAAGAAGAAGAAGAAGAAGAAGAAGAAGAAGAAGAAGGAGGAGGATGAGAAGAAGAGAGTTTAGTGCCAGAAGACAGGCACTTATTTTCAGAGTTTCTCTGCAGAGCGAAATGACGGCGAAGCTGCCCACGTTTGTTTATGCACCAAGTATACTGTCCCCGTTAGGGTTAGAAACAGGGTTAAGGTTTACGGTCGGGCGATGCGGCTGGGTGGCGTAGCGGAGATTGCGCTCGTCACCATTGCAAGAGACTCCGGTCTCGAATCCCGGTGTCAGCATTGCCTGCGGCTTGGGCCAGTCGTCGTACTATCTCAATTGGCAGAGGTAGCGGGTGGAAAGTCGGTGGGTGGGGATTGGACGTTGTGGACAGCGACTCCTACAGGTCGGTTGGGTGACGCCTGCACAGCAGAGACAGGAAGTATTGGGGGCAGCGTGAGCCTCCCACGCGTTACTCCTCGCCACTGAGAGACCGCGCTGTCTGGTGAAAAGATGCGACAGGCTGCCTCCTCGTGTACCGGAGGGGACACGTGATGCAAGGCTTCTATCCTCCCTACAGCCGACCAGTGGGAGGCATAGTCTAGCAACGTTCGAGACAGGGGAGGGGAGAAATTGGCACTACGAAATTGGGATGGGAGAAAAATAGAAAAATAAAGAGAAAAAGTGGATAAAAAAAAAGGTTTACGATCGGGCATTGAGCGTTAGTGGTTGTTTGCCATGTTATTCTGACAGCGAGGGAAAAATGGCCTATAGGAAATTCTGCTACCTGATAGAAGCACAGTTGTGATAATACAATATTTCAATAAAACCTTACAAAAACATATATATTTTTTAAAAACACTATATTTTCCTGTCCAAAGTACTCCTACAACACCTCTGAAAGGTTGAACAAGTAGAAAATATATCCGGGCCTTGCAGGGTTAAGGATAAGGATTCATTTAACCAATGGAAAATAGTTCATAGTCCTCACAAGTAGGCTAAAGTAATATAAATACGTGTGTCAGTCTCTCTGTGTATGTATAGCATGTATGTGTGACGTGTGTGTGTGTGTGTGTGTGTGTCTGTGTGTGTGTGTGTGTGTGTGTGTGTGCATGACGTATGTGTGTGTGTGTGTGTGTGTGTGTGTGTGTGTGTACGACGTGTGTGTGTGTGTGTGTGTGTGTGTGTGTGTGTGTGTGTGTGTGTGTGTGTGTGTGTGTGTGTGTGTGTGTGTGTGTGTGTGTGTGTGTGTGTGTGTGTGTGTGTGTGTGTGTGTGTGTGTGTGTGTGTGTGTGTGTGTGTGTGTGTGTGTGTGTGTGTGTGTGTGTGTGTGCGACGTGTGACTGACAGCTCAGAAATAGGCTATATTTCTACATTTACCTCTGGAGTGCACTTAGCCCATCATTCAGCTGCCGTGCTTTTTCTCAGCTGCAATTCTCTGTGAATATAGGCTACATCTTTCACGGCGGGAACCAACGAATAATGTCTTTCGTGTGCAATGAGTCACACACCTGTATATTACTGAGACACCGGGCAGGACGAGCGTTGACACAAGCCACCGGGTGGCACAGCGGATGATGCTGCGTCTGTCAGGGTGCTGCCAGGGTGCTGCAGGGTGTCATCACATGTGATGGGTGCAGGAAGACCCGTGTGGAACTGTGTGTCCTATATAGTCGACGTTAATAACAAGACACCCATATCGCTTCCGCTAACGGATTCATGCAATTCTACAGTAGTAGGGCCGCTTTTTTTTTTTTGTACCACACAGAGCTCTTTACAGTATGGGCGGCAGGGAATCAAACCCCTAACCCCCTGGCAGTGTTAGTGCCTTGCTCAAAGCGGCCACTCGCTCTATACCCATTGAGCTGTGCACATTCATTAATAAATCATCTGTTAATGTATTATTGCTTGTGAAATGAAACAGTCATAATAACACAGACGTCTTAACACATCGTTGGATGATGGTAAGTACTGTAAGTGTGTTTTCGTTTATATAGCACCTCTTTCAACAATGTTGCAAAGTGCTTCACACAAGAATACAAAATCAGCAAATGCAAAAGGATAAACACATTACAGTACAGCCCCTAAACAGGGAAGGCAAGTTGGTAGAGGTGTGTTTTGAGATATATATATATATATTTTTTTTAAGCTGTTTACAGATTCAATGTGTGTTCCAGAGGGACGTGGGCCCCTAACGACAAAAGTGTAATCGCCTTGGGTACACGTATCCGTACTGAACCAAACAAGTTTCACTGTGTACCGTACCGAACGGCTGTGTAGTGTACCGAACGAATACAACGGTATGTTAACCACTAACGACCGCCCACCGGGGGCTGTTTTTTTCACAATCTAATAGAATTATTATAATTTTTATTTTAAGTCAATTATTAATTTCAATATAGAATATTCGTTGACAGCCCTGCAAGTACAATTAGTTACTGCACACTGTACATCACCCCTGAGTGGAACATGGAAAGCCAAACTTTCCCCCCACTGTACCGAAAACCCGTACCGAA
This sequence comes from Notolepis coatsorum, assembly GCF_963971535.1. Lineage (NCBI taxonomy): Eukaryota > Metazoa > Chordata > Actinopteri > Aulopiformes > Paralepididae > Notolepis > Notolepis coatsorum. The sequence continues at coordinate 12,058 of NW_028172485.1, forward strand.
CCGTGACTTCAAAACCGAGGTACGTACCGAACCGTACCGTGGTTTTTGTGTACCGTTACACCCCTAGAGGATAGGAGACCTTGGTTGGAGGATCTGAGAGACGTAGAGAGAGAGGAGTGTACTGTAGATAGGAGACCTTGGTTGGAGGGTCTGAGAGACGTAGAGAGAGAGGAGTGTACTGTAGATAGGAGACCTTGGTTGGAGGGTCTGAGAGACGTAGAGAGAGAGAGGAGTGTACTGTAGATAGGAGACCTTGGTTGGAGGATCTGAGAGGTCTAGAGGGAGAGAGGAGTGTACTGTAGATAGGAGACCTTGGTTGGAGGGTCTGAGAGACGTAGAGGGAGAGGAGTGTACTGTAGATAGGAGACCTTGGTTGGAGGGTCTGAGAGACGTAGAGAGAGAGGAGTGTACTGTAGAGAGGAGACCTTGGTTGGAGGGTCTGAGAGACGTAGAGAGAGAGGAGTGTACTGTAGATAGGAGACCTTGGTTGGAGGGTCTGAGAGACGTAGAGAGAGAGAGGAGTGTACTGTAGATAGGAGACCTTGGTTGGAGGGTCTGAGAGACGTAGAGAGAGAGGAGTGTACTGTAGATAGGAGACCTTGGTTGGAGGGTCTGAGAGACCTAGAGAGAGAGGAGTGTACTGTAGAGAGGAGACCTTGGTTGGAGGGTCTGAGAGACGTAGAGAGAGAGGAGTGTACTGTAGATAGGAGACCTTGGTTGGAGGGTCTGAGAGACCTAGAGAGAGAGGAGTGTACTGTAGAGAGGAGACCTTGGTTGGAGGGTCTGAGAGACCTAGAGAGAGAGGAGTGTACTGTAGATAGGAGACCTTGGTTGGAGGGTCTGAGAGACCTAGAGAGAGAGGAGTGTACTGTAGATAGGAGACCTTGGTTGGAGGGTCTGAGAGACGTAGAGAGAGAGAGGAGTGTACTGTAGATAGGAGACCTTGGTTGGAGGGTCTGAGAGACCTAGAGAGAGAGGAGTGTACTGTAGATAGGAGACCTTGGTTGGAGGGTCTGAGAGACCTAGAGAGAGAGGAGTGTACTGTAGATAGGAGACCTTGGTTGGAGGGTATGAGAGACGTAGAGGTAGAATAAGGTTGTGTAAGGTCGCTTTCACACAGGGGCTGTTTGGTCCGGACTTTCGGACCAGAATTCGATAGTCGGGTTTTTCGGGTTTGTGTGAATGCGTGTCGAACTCGGTTCGCGGACCAAACAGGCAATCTCTGGTCCGCCTGAAAACGTCGGTCTCGGTTCGGCTTCATCGGACCAAACGCGAACCAAATATAGGAAGTGATTATTATTACCACTGCTCGCAGCACTCACTGCAAAACAAGCACACTGCATCTAATCTCTCTATCTCTCTCTCTATCTATCTATCTATCTATCTATCTATCTATCTATCTATCTATCTATCTATCTATCTATCTATCTATCTATCTATCTATCTATCTATCTATCTATCTATCTATCTATCTATCTATCTATCTATCTATCTATCTATCTATCTATCTATCTATCTATCTATCTATCTCTCTCTCTCTCTCTCTCTCTCTCTCTCTCTCTCTCTCTCTCTCTCTCTCTCTCTATCTATCTATCTATCTATCTATCTATCTATCTATCTATCTATCTATCTATCTATCTATCTATCTATCTATCTATCTATCTATCTATCTATCTATCTATCTATCTATCTATCTATCTATCTATCTATCTATCTATATTCTAACTGTGCATCTTGGGAAGAAGGAAGAAAAAACGCGGCTTATTATTATTACCGAGGCGCACGGCATTGGATCAATGCCACGTCAATACTATGATTACCTTACCACTGCTCGCAGCATTCATTCACTGCAAAACAAGCACACTGCATCTATCTCTCTATCTATCTATATATCTATATATCTGTGCATCTTGGGAAGAAGGAAGAAAAAACGCGGCTTATTATATTATTAATAAAACAGCTACTTGTGGGCACTCATAAAAACACAGTGGTCTACAAGTTGTTTAGCGAGAGGATGGTGGTAATGTGCTTCAATAGAACAATGGATCAATGCCATGTCAAAACTCGCCTCCGCTGGGACTCGCAGTCCACACACTGTCAGACACACACACACGCGCGCGCGCGCACACACGGGCACGCAGCCACACACACATTTCCACTGTCCAATAGAAAGGCGCCCTTTTCGACAGCGTGACATTGTTCAGAAGGTTCGGTGCGCCTCACAGATTTCTATGTGAACGCAGGCGAACCAAATGAAGAATGCAACAATGTTGCAACTTCACCCCCAGAACCGCACAGAGTCCACCAAAACTATATTTGAAAGCGACCTAAGAGTTCAGTGATATTATGTGGGGGCTTCTTATTCTTCTTTTCGTGTCCATATACAAAGCTATTCAGCTCATATAACGTCCAGCCAGTGCTTGGCACATTGCTGTCCCCATTGTTGTTGTGGAGTGCTACAGGTCCTCTGCTGTGCAGAGTCCACCTAACAGAGAGGACATGGAAGGAGGTGCTCCATGGTGTGGAGGAACTATAGAGCTTATTTCTTCATCCGACCTCGGCCCCTGAGAGAACATGTCTTTAACCCCTCCCCTCCCCTCCCCTCCGTTTGACCCATCTTATGGGGTTCCCCCTCCCCCTCCTGCCCCTCCAGACTATAAAGGAGTCCTGCCCACGTCATTGTTCCGTCTCCTCCCGGGTCATGTAGCTGATAACCTGGGCGAGAGCTAGTGGTGGGGGAAAAATGGATACGTACTGTAGTAGTACCGCGATACGTTGTGTGGCGATACTGTATCGATACAGAGAATCGATATTTAATTATTCATAAAAAATATGTTTTAGTATTTTTTCTTTTTTTTGTATTTAAATACATTTAAAAAAGGAAGTTGCATTGTTCATTTCAATACCTGTAATAGTACAGTACTCCACACACACGCACATTGTGCATTCAGTTAAGTTGGAATATGACTGTAATACAAACAGTTCAGTTTGTCAGGTACATGCAACACGATTGGCACACATGTCACATGACCAGAAACGTCAGTGGCCAATCAGATCGCAGAACGCAAACGTGGAACTGGAAATGGTAAAAGTATAGATGCAGTCAGGACACTGGGGGCAGCAGGTACGTGGCCATGTGGGAGCGAGATACTGAGGCTTCACTTGCTCATGTATTTGAATGGTAATTGGGTTATTATTTCACAAGCACAGTGCGTTAATCAATTAGTGATGAAATGTGCTGTGTGTGCGTCCAGCTGTGAAGCTCCACCCAATATGATGCATAATAATGTAGCGTACTGCAAATACATCCACTTACAAGCGTGGCATTATTTATTTATAGGGAATATTTAAACAACAGTGAAATATGCAAATAATAAAGTGCAGATACAGCAAAGTACAATCGTGGTATGGTACACGACCAGTGTAGTACATCACCCTCAATGCAAGGCATTTATGTATCGCCACAGGGCAGCGAGCGAGACGAATGAGCACGGCTGATACCTTCCTCTCCAAGTAAAGGGTCATTTCTATTCATGGGAGAAGGCGGAAAATATGGCCCTCCAAACTCCATATTCATTAGACACTGGTACGGGTGTAACGGTACACAAAAACCACGGTACGGTACGTACCTCGGTTTTGAAGTCAAGGTTCGGGACGGGTTTTCGGTACAGTGGGGGGAAAGTTTGGCTTTCCATCTTCCACTCAGGGGTGATGTAGTGTGCAGTAACTACTTGTACTTGTAGGGCTGTCAACGAATATTCTATATTGAAATTAATAATTTACCACTAACGACTGGTGGGCGGTCGTTAGTGGTTAACATACCGTTGTATTCGTTCGGTACGGTAAACACTGAAATGGTTCGGTTCGGTACGGATACGTGTACCTTTACACCACTATTAGACAGGGAATGTATTAAAGAAAAATATCACCTATTTCGTTTGGAAATATTTTGGACATTCAAACAATACGTTCATCTAGTGTATGTCTTGAACCCATGGCGAACCGTATAGTGCCGTGCATGTACCTACTGTATCTCAAACCCCGCCCCTCTTTTGTTGATCCTCCAATTACAACCGTTGCTACCGAGGGAAGGGATAGGTCAATTCCCCTTTAAGTCACCCGTGTATGACATGACCTATGACCTGACCCATGAGTCCTACTTGAGAGCCTCCTTCCTTCCATCTTCTTCATTCTAAGGTACCTTGCCAAAGTCTTTCCATTCCATACTAGACAGCACTTGACCATTTGGTGGTTTTCTATTTCCTTTCTCCAATATCCATTCCTGTTCTATCCGTCACACTTTTTTAATTTTTGTTTAACTCTTTTTGCTACCACATGACAAATGGTTAACACTTTCACAACCACACTACATAAGGTTAACATGTACAGTAGTGTGGTAGTGAAATGTTAACCTTCTGTAGTGTGGTAGTGAAATGTTAACCTTCTGTAGTGTGGTAGTGAAAGGTTAACCGTCTGTAGTGTGGTAGTGAAAGGTTAACCGTCTGTATTGTGGTAGTGAAAGGTTAACCGTCTGTAGTGTGGTAGTGAAAGGTTAACCGTCTGTAGTGTGGTAGTGAAAGGTTAACCTTCTGTAGTGTGGTAGTGAAATGTTACCCTTCTGTAGTGTGGTAGTGAAAGGGTTAACCTTATGTAGTGTGGTAGTGAAAGGTTAACCTTCTCTAGTGTGGTAGTGAAAGGTTAACCTTCTGTAGTGTGGTAGTGAAAGGTTAACCTTCTGTAGTGTGGTAGTGAAAGGTTAACCGTCTGTAGTGTGGTAGTGAAAGGTTAACTGTCTGTAGTGTGGTAGTGAAAGGGTTAACCACATAGTTGCTTCAGGGGACACTGGTTCAGAGGCCGAGCTAGTGGATCCCTTCTCATCTTCCAGCAGTGTTTTAAACGCTTCTTCCCCTCATACCACTGGTTCACACACTCAATGGGTTAGATATTATGGTGAAGCGTAGCGGGGCTAATAAGACCATCAGGAGGGGATTTCCGGCCTTGTCACACTTTCGAGACGACAGCGGCGGTGACAGCTATGTACTCGGAGCACGCAAGGCCTTGAACCGGATAGATCACGGACACGCCATCAAAACTAGTGCCAGTGTCTGCAAAATCGTTTATTTGATTGTGTAGTTCATGGTCGGCATTATACACTCTGTGGAGCATTACTCTGTGGGTAATAATCAATGATGCAGAGAAAGGCAAAGGGAGGGGGGTTGGATGAGAGGCTGTATAGAGGGATGGAGCGCGGAGAGACATGATTACAGCTGTCGATACTTACACACGGTAGCGTACAGTATATGTGTGAAATGGAGCATCAAAAGTACTGAATTCATGCAATCTTATATTACTCACACCATCGCATTTTCTCAAGTGATATTGTTATGCTTTTGAAAGATAAATTACCGTCCGATTCATGCCAATAAAGCTGATTTAGGATTTAAAGACAGAGAGAGAGAGAGAGAGAGAGAGAGAGAGAGAGAGAGAGAGAGAGAGAGAGAGAGAGAGAGAGAGAGAGAGAGAGAGAGAGAGAGAGAGAGAGAGAGAGAGAGAGAGAGAGAGAGAGAGAGAGAGAGAGAGAGAGAGAGAGAGAGAGGGGGGGGGAGCGAGTGAGGGAGAGATAGAGAGAGATAGATAGAGAGGTTTGTACACTGTAAGAAAAAAATCTGCAAGAGAAAACGGTAAATGTCTGGCATCAACGGTAGCCAAATACTTACCGTCAAATGTACAGTACAAATCAAATACATTTACAGATTACAACCTTTATTTAATGGTTACTATTTTGATGAAAGGTAATTTACTGTATGTTTATGGCATTTACACTTAAAGTACAAAAACTAAAGTAATCTGTCAAATAATAATACAGTGAATTTCCCATGAAAAAAACATTTATTTTTTACAGTGCAGTTCAGGTGTCAGTCAGCTGGGAGGGCGGGAGCTCACACAGGCCAGACTAGAAAGCTGTGTGGGGGGGGGGGGTCACCAGCAGGTTCAGCCTGTCATCATTAGCAGTGTGGGCACGTGCCCGCCCCCTCCCCCCCCCGCTCTCTCTCCTCGACCCAGTTCACCCCACTGGCCCAGAGATGGAGAGCTACCGGGCTACGCTTAGATTCACATAAGGATGAGCCTGAGCGAGCACACACACGGGCGCACACACACACACACACACACACACACACACACACACACACACACACACACACACACACACACACACACACACACACACAACACACACACACACACACACACACACACACACACACACACACACACACACACACACACACACACACACACACACACACACACACGCACGCACGCACACACACACACACACACACACACACACACACACACACACACACACACCACACACACGCACGCACGCACACATATTCTATATAGATATATTGCTACTGTAGATAGATACAGTATATAGATATATAGACAGACAGACAGACAGAGCACCTCTCTCTGTAACGGCAGCGTCTCCTCCAGAGAAGAGGTCCATGAAGATCAACAGAACAGCCGTCTGTCTGGGGCACCAACAACTACCTGCACTAAGGCTGTCCCCGAAGCGTCTATATTCTACAACGGAGTTCGGCGATTTGCGAATCTGATTGGCCACTGACGTTCTGGTCATGTGACATGTGCGCCCAATAGCGTGACGAGCTGTGTCTTTGCCCATTTCCACGTCGAACAGCCTGCAAAGCACCTGGTGTTCTATTGCCACAAACTCTAACCTTAACCAACTTCGAAAGAGTGCCTAAGCTTAACCGTTGGAATCAGGGCAGGCGTTCTATCGCCATGCTCTAAGACAAACTCTAACCTTAACCGACTTCGAACGAGCGTCTAAGCCTAACCAGTGTAGAAACTTGCGGTCCCACGATTGGGCGTACGCGTCACATGACCAGAAACGTCAGTGGCCAATCAGATTCGCAAATCGCCGAACTCCGTTGTAGAAAATATAGACGCAGACGGGACGGGAGAGGAGCGGCAATGTGGCGTGCGGCGAGGCGCAGACCCCCGCAGATGATTAATACATTCTCCGCTCTCATTTGCTGTTCATTAACTCACTGTCTGCCATAATGACCCTCCGCTAAAATGAAAGGGAGGAGATGGGGGATTTGGGTTGGGCGTCGTTAGAGAGAGGAGAAGGAGGAAAGGAAAGAGATGGATAGATGGTTAGAGGGAGATGGAGAGAGAGAGGGGGGGTGGCGGGTGAGTGATACGAGTGGTGATTAGTACAGCGGTTCCTCGCGTCTTAATCGAGCTGATTATTAAGAGTGCTGAGTGGTGACAGAACGTGACATCATGTACTGTATGTGTCACCCTCAAACACGACATCCTCACACGGCTGAGGATAACCTTTTTTTATTTTTCAGGGCGGCTACGTGGCGTAGTGGGCAAGGCGCTCGCCACAAAATCTGGAGACGCTGGGCTTGCCTGTTCGAGCCCAGCGCTCCACATTTGCTTTCAGTTTAGCTGGTCGTCCGTACTAATACACATTGGCCGTATTAGGGGGTGGGAAACTGATGGGTGGGGCTCGGGCGTTGTGGACGACAGCGACTCCTACAGGTCGGTTGGTGCGCCTGCACAGTAGAATCAGGAAGTGTCGGGGGCAGCGTGAGCCTCCCACGCGTTACTCCTCGCCACTGAGAGATCGAGCTGCGCAGGTGAAAAGATGCGACTGCTGTTACCTCAAGTACCGGAGGGGACTTGTGCTATGTATGACTTAGTCCACATTGCAGCCGGCTTGTGGGAGGCAAGAAACAGCGTCCGTGACAGGGGAGGGTTGAATTGGATGATACGAAATTGGGATGGGAGAAAATATAGAAAATGGGAGAAAAAGTGGATAAAAAAAAAATTAAAAAAAAAAATATTTTTCATAATGCAACGAATAGCCACACGTTGCAGTGTAAATCTCATCAGTTGGTTATGGCTTGTGCGGTGTCAACACTAAACTAACAGGACTGTTCGAGTCTCCAAC